>NC_092638.1:6539421-6839421 GCF_039555335.1 Amphiura filiformis
GTCAAATCACTAATACAACTATGGAGGATGTCATTGATTTGAGTAACATTAACTTTCATGAGCGTCTTGGTGAAGGAGCCTTTGGAACAGTCAACCGTGTAACATTTAAGAAACCATTCAAAGGATACACTGAGGCTGCAGCAAAGAGCGTCTATGCTCTACGCAAAGAAGAAGTTGACATCATGCGTCAACTTCATCATCCCAACATCGTAGCTCTTTTAGCATTCTACACTAATGGCCCAATCAACATGATCATCCTAGAGTATGCCAAGAACGGGTCACTTCATGACTACCTGTCAGATCAATCCAAACCTTTACCGGATGACTTGAAGTGCAGGTGGATGAAAGAGGCTGCATCAGCTATTGAACATCTACATTCATTGAACTTCCTGCATAGGGATATTAAAGCCAACAATTGCTTGTTATGTGCTGATCATGTGCTGAAGTTATGTGATTTTGGTCTAGCACGTGCAATTCACCAATCACAATCTTCATCAAGCATAAGAGGAACCTATCGCTACATGGCACCAGAAATCCACAAAGGGAATGAACGAGGAAAGGGTGTCTATTCTAAACCAGCAGACATCTATGCCTTTGGGATGTTGATGTTAGAGATCTACACTAGGACACCACCCTTTGCGGGAATGGAATGGCAGACACTGGTCTTCAGAGTCTGCAATGGAGAGCAAGCTACTATACCTGAGAGTTGCCCAGAGTTTCTATCAGATCTGATAAGACAGTGCTGGAGTATGGATTTCAAAAGGCGGCCAACTATTCAGGATGTTATTAAAGGTAAATGATCTCACTAAAAGTGTGTTTCAGTCAAGGGCGGCGGAACAATTTTGAAAGTGGGGGGGGGGGCAGTAATTTATGAAGTGAGAAACTTTTGGAAAATGAAGGCCAAATTGAAGCCGTTTGATGTGGGCCATTTTGGTACTATTGTGTATAATTTTAGTTTGAAAAGGTTTGAAACAGTATTTTTCTTGTATAAATCTTGGCCCGGATAGTGGGATTGTTGGTTGATTTAATGTATTAGACCCGCACTGGGTTTGATTAAAGTGTGGGGGGGCAGCCCCCCCATCCAAAAAGTGTGGGGGCACTTCCCTCCGGTTCCACTGCCCTTGGTTTCAGTTTGAACTCATATTCTGACAGGAGGACAAGGTGAATAAGCTACTATGTGACATAATCAAGATATTGAGCCACTTGACAACCTTGCAATGTTTTTAATAAGGTATTCCATAATCATATCTCAAATTTGAAATTGTCATTGGTTCACACAATTTTCTTGCTATTAACACGAGAGTCAGATGTGGTACATGTACATACAACTTTCTTTCACACCCAGATGCTACTCATTGCCCAGATTTTTTTCTGACTTAAAAATATACATTTTCAGCAGTTTCTCAACATATCAAATTCTGTAATATAATTTTCCCTATAAAAATGTGTCATCTGTTGCTTCATTTTATTTTAATTAATTAGGTCTACAAAACTACCAGACTTCAATGGGAGGACATACTGGAGCAACTTCTGAAGCATCTCTAAGAAAAGCTCCTCTTCCACAGGATCTCAACAAATTACCAGAAGGTGAAAAAGGGCTCTGGTATGAGTGTTAGGACAGTATTTTTTGTGGGACATGAGAGCACATCAGACATATCGCATTACATTCTGAATACAAAGAATGTCCTTTTGATATTAAATAATTTCTCAAATGGAGGTCATTAATAGCTCACAATTGACTGCAACTTGAGGTACATTATTGTTCCTTGCTTACTTCCTTATGTCGACTTGTCTAGTCGGACTAAACATTATATTGTTCTACATTATTGTTCCAATCTTGCACATAAATAACCCCCTTTGCGTATCGTTAATAATGTGCAAACATAAACATGTAATCGCCGTGAGTATGCCCGATCGCATACTAAAACGCCCAACACAAACCCTGACAAATTCACACAATTTCACAGATGGTGCATCCGGCATTTTACACATTTGTTTCATGAAAATAACACAAATTTTTGATTAATTTTTAAGACTATTAAAAATATATCTTCCATTTACTGTTTTAATTTGCATTTAATAGGCGATCAACAAGTACACGGGTTTACTCACAGTGATTACGCATGCTTGTGTGTGCATTAAAAAATGATCAGGTTATTTATGAGTGACATTGGAACAATACATACTTTGCGGTCATTTGTATATAGATTAATAAATGCGTATCAATTAATTGTTGGGAGTGAAATTGTACAAAATAATTACACATGTACTGAGATGTTGATGCATCGAAGGGGGAGTGCATTAGACGCATCAACATCTCAGTACAAGTGCATTATTTTATACAATTTCTCAAGCAACAAGTGATACGCATTTATTAACCTAGTTCATACACGAGAATAAAACCAATGATTCTTACCGACTGTTTTTATAACAAAATTATCACTAAAAATGTTGGAAAATAGAACCAAATATAAATGCTTCAATCCGCCTCAAAATTAATCAATCCTACGCAATGCAAATGTGTGTGAAAGCACTGCGTGTAGTTCACAGAGTGCCATTATACACAATCAATGCACTCCGCATACTTTTCTAACCGCTTTTCTGATTGGCTGCTTTGATATAGGAGTATACAAGCTGTATCAAAAGCTGGTACCCATCAGTTTTCATAAATAATGGATGAGCCTGACATATCAAAATTTAACATCAGATCCAAATAATTTGTAGATTAATTGTATAATATTAACAAGTCATACACTATACATTTTGAAAATTTTGAAAATTTTATAAGTATCCAATGTTGCATTTAGAAGAGGCAGGCTTTTCAATAAACATCCAAATTGATAGGTACCAATCATTTTGATACACCCTGTATGAAGAGATATTAATGACCTCCATTTGCGTTCACATTTTTACAAATAATACAATATGATCGGATCACACACATCACATATATTCATGAGGTTATGAATATTGTTTAAATAATGATAATTGGATGCTTTACACCCAATATTGATAAGAGTTTTAAAATATTACACTCAGCTACGTCTCATCCAATATTTTAAATTAAAACTCATAGCGAGACCAATAAATTTGGGCTCTTTAAATCCGATTTTATATCACAATTGGCAAGAGTATATGGCTGGGATGGCTCATTGTACAGTTGCAAGAAGAAAGAAGAACGCTGCAAAAACAGACCTTGGCAAATTTTGTGCATTGGTTATAAGGAATAAAGAATTATCTAGCTATTTGCCATGTCTCAGTTTGGGGTCATGAAAATAAAAATTAAAAAATTATTGGACAAGAAAATGGATGGTCCCTAAGTGAGTCAATTAAATTCTTATATGTGACATAATCTGACCTATGAAGGCCAAAGGAGGCATTTTTGAAAATTGAGTTACTATAATTAACACATTAAGGTCATGTTCACATATATGAATTATTTACCCGGGACCCGAGTTAATCCGGGTTGTACCCGGGTCCCGGGTTCAAAAAAATTCTGTTCACACTATAGCCACTCTCATGAAGAAAATTGACCTGGGTTGATTATTTTACCTAAGCCTACTGATGATGCAGGCGTATACATATTCTGTCATTGACTATTACCGGTATATATAACAGGCTCCCGGCCTAATTATGCTAATTTTTCAAATTTTATTTTCTAATTCCACCTTATGTAATTTATCTAGTTGCTTCTTGTAGCTGTTTTGGGTTAAAAACTCACAAAAATAATTGTTACTTCTTGATTCGATAATACTAGTAATTTGTTGGCATGAAAATAACTTTCTTATCTCAGGAATAGATGTTTATTGATTTTATTGCCAAAGAAGTGAATCATTCTTTTCCCAGTTCAGACAGAAACAATAGAAATGGGGTGATAATGGTTGCATTTACTTCTAGTAATGCGGGTCAAACAGTGAATTTCTGTTCACACTACAATTGACCGGGTCATACCCGGTTTGACCCGGTTTTAACCTACTCTTTCCTAGGTTAAAAAAATTGACTGGTCGATTTTTTTGAGGTTTTTTCCTGTTCACACTTGGGTCTAACCCGGGTTGTACCCGGGACCCAGGGCAAAACAGGCATAGTGTGAACACGCCCTAAGTTTAGAAAACACCATTGGTCTAGCATACTTAGTTCTAAAGTTACAATATTTTGTGATGTCTATTTTCTGATGTATTTTATTGGGTTTTTACATATTTTTGCCTTTATCTCAATTTCAAATTTGCCACCTTTGGTCTACATGGACCAGATTGTGTACTATATTTATATGAATAGAATGTCACACTGGACATTTTTCATGCAAAACGGTAATTTTACACCCAGTTGCTACTCAATGTTCAGATTGTTTTTCTACGATTTATGAAATTTTGAACACTTTCTCCACAGATCATATTCCTGTGATATAATATAATTTTTTGTTGTTTCATTTAATTTTAATTAATGTATACTAGACTACCAGACTACCGAGTCCGGACATATTGTAGCATCTCCATCACAAGATCCATTTCCAACAAATGGTCGTCTTCCACAGTTTCAGAACATATTACTAGCAGATTTAGAAATGCAAGGTAAATAAGAAGCCTTTCAATAGGGTTATCAACGACATGATTTTGGCAGCAAAGTCTTTTACATAAGGTCTTTAATGCTATTAAAATGTCGAATAGGACATTTTCTCATGTAAATCAGGGATTTCATACCCATTATATTGCAAGTCTATGCCAGATCATTTTCCTGTAATTTAATATATATTTTTTAACCAATTGGAAATGAATTTCTAGTAAATTACATTTTGCTTATTTTCACAATTCAGTCATTGTTTCATTTTAATTTATAGACGATCAGACAACTTTGGCAGCAGCAACTTTACAACAGCCTCCAAGTAAGAACTCTAATCAAATGGATCTGAAAGAATCACAACAAACTTCTGAAAAACACACATAAAATAAAGAGTTTCTAGTTCATTTTCCTGTGATGTAATTTACATTCTTAATCACTTGAGAACGTTCCTGCAATCTTATTGGTTCTTACCCAGCTTTACCCATGCGATATGACCCGATATCACACGGGACAGGGCATGTGCGTCGTTGGCGTAAAACAATGAGGCAAAATAATGATGTCGCCCATGTTATATAAGACGATAGATGCCAGGCCCGTAGCCAGGATTTATTTTGGGGGAGTTCTGATTTTGAAAAAAGTGGACCTTTTTTCAAAATTTGGACCTTGTTGGACTGGTGGGGGCGGATTTGGACAGTTTTGGACCAAAAAGGCATAAAAAACCTCTATTTTTTCGCTCGCTACGCTGGCAAATGGGACTTTTTGGGTCAAAGAAGTGGACTTTTTGGGTCATTGGCATTTTTTGGGGGCTGGCTACGGGCCTGATAGATGCACTCCAGCAGCTAAAAACAATACCTTTATTCTCTAATTTCACTTATTTTTACAATTCAGTCATTGTTTCATTTTAATTTATGGTTAACAGATGACCAGACTACTTTGGCAGCAGATGACCAGGCTACTGACTGGACTAGTTTGGCGGTACAATGTTCAGAATCACTTCCAAGTAAGAACCCTTTTCAAGTTAATCTGAAAGAATCCCAAGAAACTTGTGCAGAAGAAAAGGTGCATAATTATGTTTCTAGTTCATTTTCCTGTGATGTAATTTACATTTTGCCTATTTTCACAATTGAGTCCTTGTTCCATTTTAATTTACGTTCAACAGGTGACCAAACTACTTTGGAAGCAGATGACCAGGCTACTTTGGCAGCATTAGATGACCAGGCTACTTCAGCAGCAGCTGACCAGGCTACTTCAGCAGCAGATGATCAGGCTACTTCAGCAGCAGCATCTTCACAACCACCTCCAAGTAAGAACCCTATTTAAATGTAATCATAAGAAACTTTAAAAAACAAGGTGAATAAAGTGTTTCTAGTTCATTTTCTTGTAATGTAATTTACATTTCGCCTATTTTCACATAGTACAATTGAGTCATTGTTCCATTTTAATTTACGTTTAACAGGTGACCAAACTACTTTGGAAGCAGATGACCAGACTACTTTGGCAGCAGATGACCAGGCTACTTCAGCAGCAGCTGACCAGGCTACTTTGGCAACAGATGACCAGGCTACTGTGGCAGCAGCACCTTCACAACCACCTCAAAGTAAGAACCCTATTTAAATGTAATCCCAGGGTGAATAAAGAGTTTCCAATTTATTTCCTGTGATGTAATTTAAATTTTGCCTATTTTCACAATTGAGTCATTGTATCGGATGACCAGACTACTTTGGCAGTTATTGTCTCCACAACTCATTCCAAGTATGAACCCTATTCAAATCTGAAAGAATCCCAAGAAAAAACAATGTGAATAAGACTAATCTAGCTCCTTGTCATGAATCATATTTTAACGAACTGGTAGCACCTTTATTATTTGCCATGTTTTGAATGTCAAATTGGACATTTACATTTCTCATAAAAACAAGCCACTTCACAGCAATTGCAAAACTAATAAAATGATTCTATTTAAATTTTTGATCTTATTGTTTGCACAAAATGAAAATTCATGCTGAAATATCAGAAGTTACTAAAATACTACTGGCTATATTCACTAATGAAAATACATTACAAGAAAACACATTATAAGTTTATAATGTTCACATGACACTTCACATTTTTTGTTAACAGCATTGGATTTGTGGAAACTTGTTACTATCACTCCAACAAAACGTGGAAGACCAAAAATATTAGACCAGACAGCCTTTTGTCCTAATGGGAATATAGTCGGCTTTCAATCCCACGACAATGGTCTGCACATGTTTGGTCCTGAGGGGGAAGAAATTATGATGCTGATACCTGAAGCAGATAAGGAACAGATGATCTCCATAGAGGATATAGCTGTGTCATCACATTACATTGTAGTGATATGCATGTACAGTAGATTTGTTCATATATTCAACATAGATGGCAAATATAGTAATTGCTTCTCTATCTTGGGAGCTAGATACCCAAAATGTATAACCATAGATAAAGAGGGACACATATTGGTGGGTGATGCAGAGAGGAAAATGATAACCATCCATACATGTCCTGAGGGTAATCTAGTCAACAAAGTAATGTGTAGTGATATCCACATTCAAACAAAAATGACAGTCAATAGTAAGAATCAGATTCTGTATACTTGCCAGCCTTCCAATTCCATTAATGATAATGTCATAGCAATAAATTATTCATGTGATAAGATATTTACCTTTACGCCTAACATAGGTGAAGATATAAGATCTGGGGAACGTGTTCAAATAGTAGGAATTGTATGTGATGCACAGGATATTATCTTTGTTGTTATGGGCATTAATGAAAAAACCTGCAGTACGCTACTAGAATACAAAACTAGTCACCTCCATCAGTACAGTCCTACAGGTGCATTCCTGAGATGCATTGCTAAAGGGATTGAACGCCCCTTTGGTTTATCCATAACACCTGATGGGTCTCCAGTAATAACACAAGATGGCTTGATAGAAGTTTACAGCCTGCTTTAGGACAGTTTCATAAAGTTAATGAAAGTATCTTGAAATGTTCCAACATTGCATACTCTTCCATTTGAAAGGCGGCAACTAGTTCATTATTTTTGTCACTTTCATTAGTGTCTTCCAATATGACAATCAACTGTGTAAAATGTACTTCTCACATTCTTATTACATGGTGTATTGTGAAAGTAAACATCTATCCTATTTGTGACCAGCTCCAACAAAACCCGGAACAAGTCACCAGACATGTTTTTGAGCTATAGGCCTTTAAAGATGACATTCCCATAAAAAATAAAATTTTAGAATTCTTTATTTCATGGCATTTGACTGTGGGACTTTGTGGACTTTCAAATCATTGAAAGACTTTGTTAAAATGAGGTTTATTTAATCAATAAATAACAGTTGAACTATGATAATCCCTATTCAATCCTGTGTAAAGCTGGAAACTAATTGCCCATTACTTAGAATAGGAATTTTGCAAAAATATCAAGGTATCATTTACAAAATTATCCCTATCTTGAAAAGTATTGATGCTATTTGTATAATTCTGGTATCATTTTAAAGCTTATTGTCAAAAATGTGACTTGTTCCTGGTTTTGTCAGAGTGGGTCACATTTAATAATATCATTTTTTTCTTTGAAAATGAATCTTTAAGGGGGTACTACACCCCTCCCAATTTTGTGCTTATTTTTGCATTTTTGTGACAAGTAAGATATGTATATTATAGGGGCAAGGACTACAACTACTGCATTGGAAATTTTATTTCAGCACAGACAACAGTTGTGGAGTTACAGTCAAAAATGAATTTTCAGTGCAGTAGTTGTAGTCCTTGCCCCTATAATATACATATCTTACCTGTCACCAATGCGCTATAATTTTTAAAAAAAATGCAAAAATAGGCACAAAATTGGCCAGGGGTGTAGTACCCTCTTAAGTTTATAAGCTTGATAAAAATTAATAATATGTGACCGTCCACCACGGAATGCTTGTAAAGCAGCCCCTGGTCAATTTTGTTTTATTTTGTGTTTAGAAAATATATATCATAAGCTTTAAAATAATATATAATTTGACTTCAAATGATATCCAGAAGCCGAGTAATGGTTTGTTGAACATTGCTCCTTCAGCAAAACGGTACCTTATGTCAGTGCTACATAATGTCTCTTTTCCACTTTACTGGTAATAAATATCAAACAGTCATAATTGGTGGTCACTTCAAATCATCCCCAAGTCAATGAGGTTCAGGAATGTCCTCTCATTGTTAACTGTTGGTTAAGGTTATTAATTATTTTAAACTGTTGTGATTTGGTAGTTCACAGCATCTTACGAATGGTAGTGAGCTTTGGCAAAAATTGCATTGCTCAATTCATAGCGAGCATGTAGAAGAATTAAAATATCACAGATATACTTTTATAGGTGCTGCTGTTCTTGAGTTACATTGTGAAGAGGGCTGAAACAACAACACTTTTGTAAAACGCACATAACTAATTAACAACAATAAATTAAGCAAGTTTGCAGAGTATACGATTTGTAGAATGAACTTTTGCAAAACATCAAGGTGTTAATTTTCAATAATATATTGATCTAGATAATGAAAATCGATTTTTAGGTTGCTTCGATCAACAGAACCTCGTCTACCCTTAACCCACGACTCAAACAGGATTTAGAAGCAAACAAAGACTAGAGCTATTTATAAATTCTATACAGAGGTAGAAGCTTATTATCCTTTTCAACAATAGGATTAATGATTGGTTTAAAAGGTGTTTGGCTGGCTCAAGGAAAATGAGAAACATGTAGCACCAACTTGATGTACATATGAATACAACCTTTCTGCACATTTTGCACTGTAACTCAGAATACAATTTGCAGACTTTAAGAGCGGTTTGTGGTGGCCCGTCACATATACCCCATCTCCATTTTCTTAGCAATGTTGAGATATCCTGATTGTATCAAAATCATTTATGTAACTTCCGACATCTACATTCCCCTTTGAGCCTACCACTGTCACAGTGGGTTTCAAGTTCAATGTTGATTGACTTGATTCTGGTCACTTTTATTTTCTACCACAAAATTCTTATTGTTTGAGTAAGTATTAAGATTTCAATATCAGTATAGAAACCTAATAACTGAAGTATTAGCAAGAGAAAAAAACATCATCTCCATAAGTTGAATGGACTATTCCAACAAACATTTCATTCATATGTTAAGTAGAAGTAAACAAAACAGTGATGTAGTAAACAGTAAACAAATTAAGAAAAATATGACGACCTTTAGTAAAATGAAGCATTTAACACATTTTTTAAACAATTGATTTGGATTCTTATGATGACAAGTGCCATTGTTAAATTTATTTTCAAAAAATGTTCTTGAATAAAAAACAAGATGGCCGCCCCACCGGCCTTCATGAGGCATACTTTTGGTAAATAATTGGGAAATATTTGTAAAGATAAAAATTGCTCATGCAGTTGTCAATACCATGACTACTGCCCCTGGGTATACTACCCTTAGATAATGGTGGATTTTTGTCATGCATGGTCAACATATTCTGATGAATTTGACCCAAACTTAAATTGTTTAAAAACATATAAATTGATTGAATTTGCACCAGGAAAATCAGTTCAAGCAGTATGCAATATGCATGCAACACTTGGACATGGCAATTGTGAAATTTTCATGCCACAAATATGTCCAATATAATTCACAAAATTGTCATGCCACAAAATTATGCTTCAAAGTAGCTTCAACCATGGCAAGAGGAAGTTAGTTGTTAGCTATGCAAATGGAAGATGCATTCTTTTATCATTTCAGGGTCATATGGTACTTTGAGTTGACCAGGGGTCCATTTTACTCAACTTTTAACCCTTCATAACTCAAGTCACCATTCGTAAAGTTACGAATACCCAGCCTAGACGTAACTTTAAGGGTGCCTTTAAGTAAATCCCTATTACTTACAAAGGGTACTGTCGTAAGTAAGTTTACTGAGATGGAACAAACAACTCATCGTAAGTTACAAATGATTTTAAGACTTGCGAAGCTTTGTAAAGTTGAGTGAAATGGACCCTTGGGTAGTTTTTTTCCATTCTATGATTATAGCTAAGAATAAGTGCCTGTGATGTAGTATCCTTTATGTATGAATAATGTGGTTGAAAAAAAAGTGGAAATAATGGACAGGGTGCAGCTGAGCCCATTACTTTACTCTTTCTGTATTATTAAAACTTTAAAAGGTAAACAAATGTAAGAACATGTGTAAACTTTGGTTCACCTCAAGTTTGATAGTGATGTCAATGGTTATTTTGCTTTGCACTGCAAGCATGCTGACAAGCCACCCTCATATGCATACATGTACGTTCTGCACGAATAATGTGCCGTTTGATACTGCAACCATGCCAACCAGCTAAATATGTACCTACATCACTGCCAAACTTGAACCAAAGTAAAGAATATGTGCACGCTTTATTGTCATTTCTCTCTCTCCCTCCTTACCTCAAATTTGCACTCTGACAGTGGATGTTCAAACACCTCTCTCTTGTAGTCAGGACTCTTTGATGTCATTTCTAATAATAGACTAGTAGCGTAGCTTAAGTACTGATGCTCTGTGCTAGGTGAGTACATGCATTCCAACATTGCTACCATACGATCTAAAGTACCTGTCGGCAGACGGGTTTCATGACTCCAGAAATTGCTCACACGCAACCTAGGAGTGAAAAGAAATTGAATTATTTACCCAGCCATATAAGTCATAAATCATGCAAGTTTATATTTTTGGTGGAGCCAATAAATGTTGAGATATAAAGTAATGTCATTCAAAATACATGTGTTATTCTTTGTTCTTGGTGTTTCTTTTAACATGATCTATAGTGGCAGATCCAGGGGAGGGGATGTGCCACCCTGCAAAGTATATGAGTAGAGCAAGCCATATTGGCGCTAATGGAGTAGAGCAAGGCTTAGTGATTAAAATTCTCACTTCTGGTGCATGAGGTCTCAGTTTTGATTCTCTGCAGTTGAAAACTTGCTGGGATATTGACCTGGAAAAATTAAAGTCTGCATTTAATTGTCAATATCTGTAGATTAAATTCAGACTTCCATTCTGGTGCATTTAGAGTTGGGTAGAATCATGAGAGAATTCAGGTCATCTCAGTGAAATGACATCAGTGAAATTACAGCGCTTTGAATCCTGTGCTATATATATCCAAAATTTATTTATTTATTTATCACCAGTATGATCACAGAAGAGGCTTCAAAAGGGAAGTCAAGCTGTTGGTCCTGTGTACAGAAGAGCCATACCTGTACACAACACTCAGTCAGTTTTGAGAAGAGTAGGGTGTTAACCCCAAGCCATTCCACAGATCAAATGGATCCAAAAGGAAATAAGCTTCAATATAGGCTTTCTTGGGTTATCCAAAGTTGTCAAACCCAAACAAATCAAAAGTCTAAAAATCAGCTTATTTTAGCCAATTTTAGCCTCTCAGACTCGGTAATTGCAAGTCCAGGATCCGTCACTAATCCATATACATTCTTGTTAAATTGTATGTTACGCATCAAATCTTCTTGTAAATATTCTCCTGCTGGGTTTTGTCTACTTTATATTGTATTTCGTAATAAAAGCTGTTTGTATATATGTGATGCAGCACATCAAAAGAGGGACAGGTGAAGTCGGAAGTCAATTTTGAGGTCAGTATTTCTGCTTTGAAAGCATTTTGCAAACTTTAAAATGACACCTCATTTGCTAAAATGATCATGGCATACATATATTATTAGTGAAAAAGCATCCTAAATTTGTATTATATTCCTTATTTTTTTCTGTCTATTTTAATCTATATCTTGAAAAGCAGTTTGCCACCAAGTTTCGTCTTTTGATCCCTGCATCACATATATTAAACAGTGTCTTAGCCAGAAATTGCATTATGCCCATCATGTGAATGAAATTGCCTTTACTAATATGACTTTTAAAACACTGCCAAATTTGAACCCCAAAAGTTCAATAAAAAACCTAATCTACTTGAAAGTTCCACAGAAAAGCTTTGATTATAATTGAGCCTCTGTCAAAGGCATTAATATTGTCTGTCCTTGGGAGCAAAAACTCCATGCCCAAAATGAAGGGCTGATGAATGGCTAGCTAAGACACTGGTTTGAACATAAATTGAAATATATAATATCATATACATGTAGTACTATTCTAATATATATGGTTAATTACTGTACTAAAACAGTTACATTGTACTGTATTATGTGTGTAAACACTTCTGAAATCAATGAGAACAGAAAATTATGTATGCATATAACTCAAGTAAACCTGAATTAAAGGGCTTGCGTCAGACAGTGTTAACATATCAGATGAGAAAATAGTGCCTACTTTGATAGATTAGATACTGAAGTGAGCCTCCAAGCAGTAACTTAAAATATAAAAATGAAAATAAGGGACAAATTTTCCAAAAATACCACAATTGTATTCATAGTCTTCCAGAACACTTTACAACTATAGTAATATAACATAATGTGTTATGATTTGATCCACTCAGACCAAAGTCAGAAATTTTGACAATTTTGCTATAACCATTACTAATTTGCTCAGTGCCGAAGCTTACTAATATTGAAATCCCCAAGTCCCTGGCATACCTGGTTGCTAAGTTATGATAATTGTATATGTCCATTTTCAGTTTTTTTTTAAACTATTTTGTTCCATGTTTTTGCCTATATTTCAATTTCATTATTTCCAACTTTGGTTTGATCTGGCTCAGACTGTGTCACATATAAACATCATATATATCACAGGGTTCCCTAGCTGTGTGTTTCATTATGGTATATTTTACGGTTAAATTCTCTGAAATTCACATTCAGATTTCCAAAATGTAATTGCTTTATTAACAGCAATTTAAAGGTTGGTCTTAAACCCGGAATTATGAAAACTTTTGGGCCTCAAAACTGCTAAATTGTTGGTTTTAAGTATATAAAAGTATACATACTTAGAATGGCAAAGACATGACGTTTCCATCTGTGATATCAACGTTTGCTAAAAATGCTCAGTTGTGGAAATAATGCCAAAAACAACTGTCTTGTATCTTTAAGGCTTTGTGTAGTCTTTGATATATATGGAAATAAAGTTTTGATATTGACTATTATGTATAATATGGATGAATTACTGTATCGGATGTTTTTATGTGTGTGCAATTTGCAATAGAGCCATTACCTATGTGTTGGCTCTTCATCAGACAGTCCTTGTAGCAGCGTATCCTTGGCGATGGCAAGTACATCATCAGCTCCCTCCTCCTGACGAGCCTCTTCATCCCTAAGAAAATCAGAGAAAAGAAATGCAAGTTTAGGTCACTTACATTCAAAGGGAAAGGGATTATCAGTGATTTGCCAAACCAGCTAGAATACCTATGTTTCTATGTATGCTAGCCACATAGGTTTCAACATAAAAAGTTCGAGATATTTTCTCAAAATATCAAGAGCTATCTTAAGAACCATAGAACCAATACAAACTTTGAAACATGGGGAGAGTTAAGTATTCGAGAATTCAAGAATAGGATTATATACCCCTATTTTTGAAGCAAACAAAATGCTCATATTTTTATACTACAAGCCTAAAACTGATTGAACACTGAGAAAATATAGGTTAGCCCTCAATGACCACTCTCTCCATGGACTTGCATCCTTTTGATGTGGATGTACACATAATATACATGCTAGAAGTTCACACTGTGGATTGCAAATTACACTTTTGAGGGAATAGTTTTATGAAATAGACATCAAATTTTGGCCTAGCTATAATTATATTGTTGCTTGTCCAGTGATGCTGTGAGACAAAATAAATTGCACAGAAATTCTCTCATAATCACTTTAAGATGCTCTCTGTTACTTTTGCAAATCTCTAAGATTAAACTGCCATACATTTTGATGCAAATACCACTGCATGCAAATGAATTGTTGCCCAAAAAATGCCATGCATGGATAATGCAGTTCACAACATAATGCACATCTAATCTAAAAATAAAATGGAAAAGGCACATAATGCTCAACTAATTTTCCACTTTCTAGAAGCCAAATAGTCTACAAGAACAAAATTGAAACACCCTTTATGTTCAGTCTTACCTGTTATGTTCTCTTTGATTTTGCAAACATAAGAAAATAATAATACAATATTGGTCAATACAATGTATGTAAAAAAGCTCATGTGAAGGTAAGTTTCATTTCATTTTTCATTTCAATTTTATTTATACACGGGAAAGCCCAGATCAGCCCTTGAGCTGGTCTTCCCTGGGGCTGTAAGTAAAAATGAGTTAAAAACAAAATGAAACTTCAAACATCAAATTAAATGTAGAAGATCTTTTAACCATATATGACATTAACAGCTACTTGACATGTTATGGTGATCACTGGTAGTAGCAAATTGCAGACCTAGGTGTCGCCTCCCAACCACGGACCAAAGAAAAAATATTTAAGTAGCATAAGCCCTCACTAAACAAGGAGAAGGGATTGGACTTGAATCCTGTTTGGGATCCAATTGATCTCAAAGTCAGCAATTGGTGGTCTGATCACCATACATGTATAACATATCAGATACCTGATGTCATCAGATGGCATCTGATGACATCGGATGCCATCTGCCAAACAAATTTACATTTTTAGGAAAGAATTTGATATTTGAAGTTTCACATTGAGCTACTCCAGTTGAAATCCAAATACCCCCCTATGGAAGACATGCCCTTAATCTTCCACATAGGGAGTGTGACTTTCAAATGTGGTTTAAGGCCATGTTTTTCTTAGGGGTGTATGGATTTCAACTGGAATAGCACATTGTTTTCAACCAAAGTTTGACCTTTTGTAACAACATCTTGAAAATGATTACCATTGCTAGTTGCACAATTACCTAACCTGAAATATTATGTAACTCTTAGTAAGACCTACCTGTAGTTATCATAGACCCACATGAGTATATCATACATGACTTCTCTGCACGCTGGACTAGGATGTCTGATGAATGACCTGACGGATGGCAGAAGATACATCAGTTCTGTTGGCTTCAGGCTGGCCAACATGCCATTGACCAACTTCAGAGCAACAAGTTGTGCTTCTTCATCCCTGGACAATGAATAATATGCAAAATGCAAATAAACCAAGGGATATTTTTGACACAATATGCTGTGCCCCACCCCCAGATCCCCACTATACAGAAAGTCACTGATCAAAGTGACCCAAACTATTCCATAAACCACTCAATTTCAAGTTTTTTCATATATAAAGTTTAATTCAGAAATACTTCTGTTAAAAAGTTGATAATATCAATAATAATTTTATATAAAACTTGATTGGTGAAATAAAATGTGTAATCAAGAATCATTTGCCTTGACTTGTTTATGTGTGAATTTATTTAGCCTAAACTGTGACCTGCAGATTATGACATTAGCCTATTATCTTAAGCAAACAAGCCTGAAATTGGGACCCTAATGGCGGTCTGCAAAGTCCATGATGTTGGGTCAAATCTCTACCACAAATTTCTGCTCAAGGATGACAGCACATTGGATTTAAGCCCCCCCCAACTGGCTATGATCATAACAAAGTGGTCGAATGGGACATTGGGCACACTTCACAGTGCAATATTGTCCTATACAACATAGGAATTTTCTTAAATCTTTCACAATGGACAATGCAACCAGTTGTTTGACCCACCTGTGTGTCAGCAACTCTATGATGCCTTTATTCTTGACCTCCAGGAATGCATTAGTGATATGTTCTATCCTACTACCTATTACTTCAAGACAGAGAGTCTTAGGTTGACCATGGATGGATGGCAACATGAACAGAAGCTTGTTGGTGAATCTGTTAAGAAATGAACAAAATCACAATTGATGTTAATTTTGAATAAAAATTCCAAGTAAATATTTCATACAATTCACATCCAGTCCAACCTCTTTTATCTGGACATAATGGGACAATGGGACCAAGCATTGGCCGGATAAGTGAGACATTTGGATATGTGTAATTGGGCACTGAATGTGTGAAATTTTAAAATTGGGACAACAACATTTTACTCAATATAGGGTAATAACCTTGAAAAATGGTATTTGAGTGCTGTATGCAACATAAATAATCTTTCTAAGTGCTTCAAAGCATGACAATAAGGTGCCAAAGCATTAAAAACATACTTTCCTAAAGATCACATGACCGGATAACAAAGAAATCTGTATGAAAGTGGTCTGGATATGGACAGATGGACAGTTTGGACTGTATATGAGTGAATTTCATACAATTACAGAGAGTCTATTATATGATTGTGATTGCCACCTCTTTTCTAAAGTTTGAATTCTTACTAGTCTCTCTCTTTAGAAAATATTTCACTCCATGAGTACTACCACCTTTCTTACAGTGTCCCCTATTGGTTAACTAGATGATAATAATCACCTGAGTAACCAATCAAAGCTTCTGAATATCTTAACAATTATAATCTTGATCACTTTCAGCCCTATTAGCTATTATTTCCATAGCTCTGATTGGCTCAATATATGACATAGACATCTTATAAATAGTTCTTAGAGGGAAATAATTCAGACAGCAGTTCCCACAGGGGGTTAAACCATGCACCTTCCATGACTTTCAACATTCATTTCTGCCACGACCATTATCAAAATTCACCACTTTTGACACTTCTCTTGAATATGTTCCATGATTTGGGCTATCTTCTCCAAAACATTCCTTTACTTTTCCACACTATTGTGGTATCCAGGCCTGCACTGTTTAAAGATTTGTGTGCTGGTCACAGGCTTCAACATAAATAGTCCTAATTTTGAGATATTTTCTCAAGACCCTCTGAACCAATAGTGGTCGTTTTTGTACTCATTTTAAAACATTTTTCATGTTGATTCCAAATATGGTCATGAAAATATATAATTTAGAATTTTTTGACTTTTTAAAGAAAATTTGGAGCTTGTCAACTGCAGACGACACCTGGAAGAGGGTTAACCTTTTTTGAAGACATGACCTACCTGTCAGCAAACACTGGATAATGAAGATGTATCTTATGAAGGCATGTAATAAAGATTACTTGTTGATTCATACTGAGTGTGTTGAGATGCTTATGAACTTCTTCATGGAGGCTTCCATCATTGATCTGAAATTGTGAAATCATTCATAAAGTCAGCGATTTGTGTGATAGGAAGTGTTATTTAGAACTTACAAATATGTTGATTGCATATATTGTAGTATTTGAAATTTTTTACAGTTAACCTGCTCAGGAAGAGTCATGGTGACATCATCAAGAAAGATGAAAAGCATTTGTTGAAAAAAAATATAACAACTTTAACATCTCATCACTAATCAATCCATTCACTGCTGTCTTGAAGGTTCTTGTCAGGTAATATTGGTATTGAATTCCACAGCGGATCATTTCAAATATATATATCTTGCAACAATCATCATCATCAGTCGGCTGCGGAGCGGATCATGGGTAAGCGAAACAATTTTGTTTGGCTGCAGCATCCCTTCAGTATCTCCCAGGAGGTGCTGGACATACTGTAAGTAGTGTGTGTGTGGCTGTCCCGGTTTCCTCTTCCCATGTGGTGGAATATAAAGCGCATATTCTTTCACAGGCTCGCCATCTTCAAGACGCAGTATATGGGCGAGAAATTTGAGTTGATGAATCTTGACTCTGGCAAAGATGTAACATTTCAGAGGTGATATCTGTTTCAGCCGATACAGGATTATGCTGTCACTATCAGTTTCATGCTGCAAGATATTTATAAGAGGATTTTTTTTGGTGCAATTAAATTCCATAATTTGACCATTTCAAACACGATCACTAATTTCACAAACATGTTATATATGTTCCAACCTGTTCCAACTGTGATGCACATTCCAAAGTGCAGGCAATAGCTGTGTTTTAAATAGATACCTCTATGATGAATATCATCATCATCATCAGCATCAGTCGTATTCAGCCCACTGCAGGGCGAAAGCCTCCCCAAGTTTCCTGTCATTTGCTTTTGCCATCCACCTGATCCCTATGAAACTTGCTATCTCATCCCTCCATCTGACTTTCTGTCTGCCTTGGTGTCTTGAGCCCAGCCAAGGCCTCCATTCTGTGATAGTTCCTTATCATTATATGCTTCAAATCATAATCAGAATGATTGCGACTTATGCTATAATCAGGGAAGTGCCACTGCCCTGCTATAATGAACATCACTAAGCATGTTAAGGGATAATGAATATATAATGAATATATCACTAAGCATGTTAAGGTTAGCCGAGAGTTTTTCATGCGCTTGATTTCAGAGGGCGTAAGTTCATAACAGAAACAGCCATGCAGAAAATGAACAAGCGTGCCGGGACGTAGGCCTACTTACAATAGAATATCGATCCACGGTCAAGACATGAAAAGGCTATGAAACTTGGCTTAGCTCGTGCCCGGAGCTCGGATGCTGGGGGGTGTGGCACAAGCCGTTTTGCAATTTTCACAAGGATTTTATAAATTTTAAAATTGATTGGGGGCACTTCGTCAAGCTACGCCCTGGAAAATGTGTTGATTTTGAATTTATAGCCTTGATATCTTTGATGAAATCAATGCTGCTATTCCCTGATTACAATGTAAGGGTAGGCAACAACAACAATATCAAAAAGCAATTATTTGTAAATCGAATTTGGGATGAAAATCAACAAGACAGACTTAGCAGGCCTATAAATTTCTGAATTATATCAAGTGAAAAACAATCAATCACGATTCACTGCACTCAGCGAATCAATCAAATAAAAATAAAAAGAAAGGAGCAAGAAAGAATAAACTGAGAAATAGTGAAAAAGAGAAACAAAGAGAGAGAAAGAAAATGAACGAAAAAGAAAGAAAGACAGAAAGAAAGAAATGAAAAAAAAAAAGAAATGAAAAAAAAAAGGGAAAAAAAAAAGAGGAAAGAAAGGAAGTAAAAATGAGAAAAGAGAAAAAAAAAAGAAAATTCAGCCACACGGAGACTCGAACCCACAAAAATAGTTCATATTAGATTCCCAGTCCAATGCTCTATCCATTCGGCCATAGATCACCTTACGCAATTGACTGTTCTCAAAGCGGATGATATCACTATAATTGGATGCAATTACATATGATTACAATCGCGTCCGCATTATGGCTCTTAGAATAAACACGCATATCGGCGCTGAAATTTTGAACGAACTGATGGAGGAAAACCTCGTTTTTTGCAAAACTAGCTTCAATTTGGAGTGAAAATCAAATGGAATAGCAATTGGCAGAATGTTGAGAAATAATGTAGGTATTCAGATGTCTAAATTAACGTCTCGTAATCAAGATATCGATAATTTCACAAACCAGCATTTTCTCAAGCAAATTCTCCAAAATTTTCCCCAAAGCGGGCTTTTAAAATTTAATCGGTACTGTATTTGGTTCTTCCCCATGGCAACATTATTTCTTTGATCGATTTGTAATACAATACGAAAAAGAAGAAAACAATCGCTCGGTGTGGATTTATACGGGCGCACATTTGAAAAATACCTCATGGGCGTGTTTTGATCTTGTGAACATGGTGGGTAAAAATGCTTTAAGCGAAGGATTTTCAAATTTATTCTAAAAATTTGTATATAACACACACAAAATGTTAAGCTACATCAATGCACCAACATTTCACTCGCTGCGATATTTGATTACTGAGAAAACTCTGTTTTAGAGGACACCTTTATACGTCTTTTACACGTGTTTTATACGTCTCTTTGTGTAACCTTAAAGGAATGGGGTGATGCTATTGTATGCAGTACGACAGCAACTTAGCTCACTTCCGGTAATTTTTACCGGCGTGACCTTTGCTGTTACGTAACGTAATGTTGAAAATCAGGTGGCAAATACAGTTTTTCATAAAACATCAAAAAATGGAATATACGAGTCGTTTCTCCCTTTGCAAATACCAATGTTACATACAATCATTTATAAAATGCTATACAAATAAATGGGAAATCAAATTATTAACACTCAGCTATAAATGGATATTTAGGAGCATATAGCTGTAAACTCAATTCTAATCCAAACTGTAATCCTATACTCTAAATATCAAAATCTTTTTTATCCAAATACTAATCCTAACTTAAATCTTAATCTCTTTGTGATTATCTTAAAGTGATATACAGTCTTTTGCAAGTAAAATAGACTTCAATGTTGACATTCTCATTAAAATGAAAACCAAACAAAGGAGAAAGGTGAACAATACCCAAAAAATTACTTGTTTATACATGTGATGGTAGCCCTACACTACATGCACTAGTGGAATAAATGGTACACATATTGTTTATTTGTTGGTGCTCTATTTTACTTAAGAATATTATGTGAGGAAAACAGTCGTGAGATTCAGTAGCAAGGTTGTGTTATTTTATCACAATTTCTATCAAAATATTAATAAGTTGATCCTACGTTTTGAATGTCAAAATTGAATAACTGATGACTGTATATCCCTTTAAAGCAGGGCTTGCGCTTAACTGGTCTGCTACTTCACCTTGGACCAGTTGGCAATAGAGCTGGGTGTATTTTACAACTTGCCTGCCAGCATTTACAGTTTGCCATAGGAATTTTACAGACTAGATTTTGCCAACTGACAGGTGCTAACTATGAGCCTTCCTTTAAAGTCTTGCCATACTTTGCTCAAGACTTGGTTCAAATCATTTTTAACTGGTAATCTTAATTTACCACATTTTGCACACACAGATACAGTACCAACATACCTTATCAACTTCAGCCATTTGTTTCATCGCCATGCCGACTACTTCTCCTGCAGCTGCATGTACTATCTTATAGCGATTTGTCAGATTGGCACACAGTGTGGCATAAAACCTGTCATAAATGAAAACAAATAGAGAAGACAAGAATGAAACAGTATCAGAGTGATCTGGCAAGTAAACTTATGCCTGCTGCTTTGTTAGCAGCTGCCTTAATGTATGCCTCCACATCCCCACATGGGGACAATTTCACCAAACCCCAAAAACAGTATTCAACCTAATTGGCACCACTTCTCTAATAAAAGCCTCATGCAGTAATTTTCGAACACAACTTCTAAGGGCCCACTTTTCAATGAACATTTACAATTAAATTACATCAAATGTCTGAATGTGAATGAAATTACCTTATAATCCTTTAGGGCAGTTTAGGACTGTGATGGTCTTGACTTCAGATACATTGTATTTTTATTGTTTCTGCATGAAAATTCCCATTTGTAACTTTAAATTTTTTATTTTTGTAAGCGCCTACAGAAACAACTGAGTTAACCATCCTGGTCGAACTAGGTCAAATACGATACACAGAATAAAACCTTACCTTCCTTCTTCTACATCTGAGTTGGAATTTATAGGGTGTAGTTTGTTAGCTAGGATCACACCTAGGAGTTGCACACCGACAGCTGAGTCTTTCTTATCACCTTTCTGAATCCAGAGGTGATGTGTCTTGTTTTCTTACCTTCCTTCTTCTACATCTGAGTTGGGATTTATAGGGTGTAGTTTGTTAGCTAGGATCACACCTAGGAGTTGGACACCGACAGCTGAGTCTTTCTTATCACCTTCCTAAATCCAGAGGTGATGTGTCTTGTTTTCTTACCTTCCTTCTTCTACATCTGAGTTGGGATTTATAGGGTGTAGTTTGTTAGCTAGGATCACACCTAGGAGTTGCACACCGACAGCTGAGTCTTTCTTGTCACCTTCCTAAATCCAGATGTGATGTGTCTTGTTTTCTTACCTTCCTTCTTCTACATCTGAGTTGGGATTTATAGGGTGTAGTTTGTTAGCTAGGATCACACCTAGGAGTTGGACACCGACAGCTGAGTCTTTCTTATCACCTTTCTGAATCCAGAGGTGATGTGTCTTGTTTTCTTACCTTCCTTCTTCTACATCTGAGTTGGGATTTATAGGGTGTAGTTTGTTAGCTAGGATCACACCTAGGAGTTGGACACCGACAGCTGAGTCTTTCTTATCACCTTTCTGAATCCAGAGGTGATGTGTCTTGTTTTCTTACCTTCCTTCTTCTACATCTGAGTTGGGATTTATAGGGTGTAGTTTGTTAGCTAGGATCACACCTAGGAGTTGCACACCGACAGCTGAGTCTTTCTTATCACCTTCCTAAATCCAGAGGTGATGTGTCTTGTTTTCTTACCTTCCTTCTTCTACATCTGAGTTGGGATTTATAGGGTGTAGTTTGTTAGCTAAGATCACACCTAGGAGTTGGACACCAACAGCTGAGTCTTTCTTATCACCTTCCTAAATCCAGAGGTGATGTGTCTTGTTTTCTTACCTTCCTTCTTCTACATCTGAGTTGGGATTTATAGGGTGTAGTTTGTTAGCTAGGATCACACCTAGGAGTTGGACACCAACAGCTGAGTCTTTCTTATCACCTTCCTAAATCCAGAGGTGATGTGTCTTGTTTTCTTACCTTCCTTCTTCTACATCTGAGTTGGGATTTATAGGGTGTAGTTTGTTAGCTAGGATCACACCTAGGAGTTGCACACCAACAGCTGAGTCTTTCTTATCACCTTTCTGAATCCAGAGGTGATGTGTCTTGTTTTCTTACCTTCCTTCTTCTACATCTGAGTTGGGATTTATAGGGTGTAGTTTGTTAGCTAAGATCACACCTAGGAGTTGGACACCAACAGCTGAGTCTTTCTTATCACCTTTCTAAATCCAGAGGTGATGTGTCTTGTTTTCTTACCTTCCTTCTTCTACATCTGAGTTGGGATTTATAGGTTGTAGTTTGTTAGCTAAGATCACACCTAGGAGTTGCACACCGACAGCTGAGTCTTTCTTGTCACCTTCCTAAATCCAGATGTGATGTGTCTTGTTTTCTTACCTTCCTTCTTCTACATCTGAGTTGGGATTTATAGGGTGTAGTTTGTTAGCTAAGATCACACCTAGGAGTTGCACACCGACAGCTGAGTCTTTCTTGTCACCTTCCTAAATCCAGAGGTGATGTGTCTTGTTTTCTTACCTTCCTTCTTCTACATCTGAGTTGGGATTTATAGGGTGTAGTTTGTTAGCTAAGATCACACCTAGGAGTTGGACACCAACAGCTGAGTCTTTCTTATCACCTTTCTAAATCCAGAGGTGATGTGTCTTGTTTTCTTACCTTCCTTCTTCTACATCTGAGTTGGGATTTATAGGGTGTAGTTTGTTAGCTAAGATCACACCTAGGAGTTGGACACCGACAGCCGAGTCTTTCTTATCACCATATTTTGGTATCATGGAATTGTAGATCACCCTGTAGGTAAAAAATTATTTTTTAATTTGTATTCTAGTCATTAATTTATAAACATCATGCTGAAGAGTTTCAGCATAAGAAGAATTAAAAAAGTAAGAATGACTGTTTTGAGCCAGAATCTTTTGCTTGCAAATCCTCTTTTAAAGTTGTTTTTTGTTATAAGAAAACACTACATTGGTTGGGTGGGAGTATAATGTGCATTCCACTTTTTCCCCAACAATTTATATTCTTGGCCACTGTCCTTATTGTTATACTCAAATAGTATTGCCTGTATTATACAGGGTGTCCAAACAATGCTTAGTATCTACCCATGCCACATAAGTTTCCATGGTATTTTGGAATATTTTAGATTTCGACTATACTAAACCACAGGGATGTCTTGGAAAACTTGTGGCATGTAATAATCATAATATTTATTTGAATTACTTGCAAAATACAAAAGTAACAAAAATAACAGTACATTTACACATTTTACATTTCTTACACATGACAAAAGCAAGTAATACAGTCATTTTAGGCCACCCTGTATGAGACTATCAGGCGGACGATAAAAGCAATGCGTCGTTGGGCAGGAAACCTCTGATGTGCTTGTGGCCCCTGAACATGTTTAAAACAAAACTGTCAACCAGTAACATAAGGGGTTTTGCGTTAAACATGTTCAGGGGCCAACAAATACTTGTACAGAGCATCCTAGCTTAAAATGCCATGTAGCTCCTTATAAAATGGACCTCAAATAAACAATATTTTATCAGTCGTGATAGATTACACACTTACTTGGATGGTACTTCTACGATAGGTTTCCAGCATTCCACCATTGTCTTCACCATATCCAGGTTGTTACGTAAGATCTTCCTTGTCTCGTGGTGACAATGTGCCATCAGGAATTCCAACACTTTGTTGGCAAGACGTCGCTCCTATGGAATAAAAAGTTCAAAAGCAAACATATTGAGTAAGATCTTCACTTGTATTGGCAAAGGCCTACTTTACAAAGGCAATGTTCATTTTTCTTCTTTCCTCTGATCTGAAGGCATTTTACAGCCACATTTCTTATTAGAGGCCCAAAAAGTCATTTGAAAATGTCCTGCTCACATTGAAATTTACAATATAAAATACCTGTGGTATAGCTACTATATCCAAAGTCACATTAGTTGAGACCAAATTCTACAATCTGAATCTGTACTTTGGTCATTGGTTTGTTAGATAACAATTCAACATACCTGTGGTATAGCCTGTGGTATAGCTACAGGAGACCATGTCAGACATATCACTACTATATCCAGAATCATATAGTTGAGACCAAACTCCCCCAGGGTCAAAATGAGTTCCAGCAGTGATCCAAGCCAAAATTTGGCATATGGTTCAAACATCTAGGACAAAAAATAAACATGGAATATTAACACATTAACACAGACCATGTGTGATCCACAGTTATTCTGAACTTAAATGGATACAGTCATTTAATTTCAACCCCAATTTTGTTTGCAAAATGACTGTATATTCATTTAAACTTCTCGGTAAGTGCTGTGGGTGGGACTTAACTTGTCATCAACTATTACCAGAGATGTAAGATTATAACAAGATTGGCAACAATACATTTTGGCAACAATACATTTAGGCCTACATAATACCAGACTTATTTCTTCATTGCGAGTAGGCAATCATGACTACAAAATTAAAAAATTTACAAATTAAGTGTACTGCTAACCGTCCAGCACATCTTGCAACAGATTACATAAATCAAGTCACTTTGAGTTTGTTATTGACGTCAACATGAATCCCTGTATGTGAGATAGCGTTCTGATTGTGCCACCTTTACATGTGAGCATATTATTCTGTGATTTCGAGAATGGCATGCATGCTTTGAGGATACACATTGTAATACACACAGTGACATCACTACCAAACTCAAAGTGACATAAGGTATTATAGTTGAGATTACCTGTTTACCAGCTGTAAACTCTCAACCATTAATTGAGTGACTCTTTGAGTCCTGATTTTTTTGCTCTAGCTATCATGTAATAGTTTGCCTGAACTTTATTAATAGGTCCATTACACATACCTCATCATAGCAGTCTTGCTATAAATAACTTGACATTGACACTTGTTGTTGAGTCTATTAAACATACCTCATCATTGTTGATTAACAGTCTTGCTATGAACAACTTGACATTGATACTTGTTGTTGAGGCGAGTTTCTTGTGAAGCTTAGACATCCACTCTGGCATCTCAGAAGGTCGACTTCCCTGATTAGAAAAACAAAAACAAAAAACACAATTATTTACTGTGTGTCTTGGGCTACAGGTGTCAACAAATTCCTGTAAAGTGTAAATCACTGCATCGTTTGTTATTTCCATAACCCTAACTTAACCTTCATCTTCATTTTAAAATGCAATGGACTATAACTGATGGTTAAAATCATCAAACTCTGTCAAACTCAGGCATAGTTGTGTACATGTATATGCCAGGTACAAATTTAAGCGGTGGCCTGGTGGCCCTGCGCCAGTGGATTTTGTGTCGGGCCAGATTTTTGAGCCTGATGTAACTCAAATGATACAAGATATGGACATATTTGGACACAGTTCCTACTCCATCTGTCACCTGTGTGTAATTTATATTTTTATTCAATGATTTTTTGTCTATTTATTCTTATTCTTGCGTTGCTAGCAAGTTGGAAATAATACGGCAGCTTTTTACGGCAATAGTAGGCCTACATACTACTTCCAAGTTCTTTCGTGCTCTATCTGACGATGATAGCGATAGGTACAGCAAATACTGCATACTTTAACCTTTGTGGATTTTTATAACTAGATTAAGGCAGGACTCCTGACTGAACTTGTGTTAATGACTACACTTGAGTATGCTCAGTACAAAACAATTTAAAATGTTAACATTTTTAAGGTTTGCTTGGCACATAATAAATGTTAACACACAAGTAACAGGTGTTAACTTTAGTAATTGGCAGTCTCTAACTTCTTAAATGTGGCATTGCAACATGCTTATTTATTTTGCACTTTTTGTAGTAGAACATATTGAAAAGCTGGGCCAGTAAATTTATTGCAGGGCCACTAGATTTGTCATTTCACTGGCCCGGAGGGCCAGTAGAAAATTGAAATCTAAGTCTGTCCCTGGTATATGCCCTGCCTATCCATTAATTCACTAATATGCCTACACAAATATGTTATTTCCTGAATGTGATTTTTAAAAGGCTGGAACTGATTTGCTGATCATCATATTATCAAGAGATAATAATAACAGATGACAATGAACGTCATCTTTGTACATTCTGGTAGTCATTGTTCTATGTCCTTTTGTTAATATATTGAAATCTTTATTTCAATTCAAATAATTATGTACAAAATGAAATAAAAAACAAAAAGACGATTGCTGATTCTATCAATTTAGAACAGATTTGAAAGATAAATAATATGTTCACAACTTCCAAATAAACAATATTGGCATTGCAAAATTCTAAGGCATTGTGAGACGGTTTCGCCAAATTTGAGTAAAACTGACCTCTGACCTATCAGGAAAATTGCTTTTTTGTACTTAATTATGTAAAACGTTTTTAATAATAACAATAATTATAAAGTAAATGAATAATTAATAACTATAATAATTTTCCCGATCAGAGCTTGACTGCGCCAAACTGCCCCACAACGCAAATTTGTAACCTACCTCTGCAACATGTGGTGTAATTTTATTACTATGCATGTGTTTCAAGACAGCTGTCACTGATGCCATACATTCATGCTGATTTAGTTCATCAGATTCAAGCTCCATATATTCTCCATGAACGATAGATGATGGCTGTTCCTGTTTTAAAGAGAAGCAAATATAATTAAGTTTTTAAATTCTTCTTTAAACATAAAATATGTCTTTCTGCAATTAAATGACCAACAGTAGTATTGTATGGCCCATCTCTCAACAAGGATGGGCGCAGGTTCAAACTTCCAGGAATCTACACCACGTCCACATCAGTCTCATTTATTGGTGTTGGGTCACATATTAACAGCTCTGCTTCCCTGTAATGCACAAGTCTCATTTACTGGTGTTAGGTCATATATTAAGAGCACTGCTTCCCTGTGATGCTTCAATCTCATTTACTGGTGTTGGGTCACACATTAACAGCTCTGCTTCCCTGTAATGCATGAGTCTCATTTACTGGTGTTGGATCACATATTAACAGCACTGCTTACCTGTGATGCATCAGATTTAGTTCTCCCAGCAGATCCTTGGGTCTGCTCACGCTCAGTAAGCGAACTACTGAATTGTGGGATACCACCGGCATAGTCAAATACGCTAATCTCCTCACTCAGACTGCTTTCTGATAAGTATTGTGTAGACATGTATTTTCCTGGACCTGAAATAAATAAAACCCACAACTGTTACATCTCAATCTCAGATTGTACAGTTTGGATATACATTACTTTAAATTACCCTTTCCACACTGAACTTGAGCCCCTCCTAGGTCTTTGACATTTACTTCAAACGGTATGTTAGAGATAAAACTGAAGAAGTTGGTCATACATACACTCCTCAAAGTAATCAAAGGATTAAAAATTCCATTCAATATTTTTCAAAAACAAAATTATCTATCAAGATGTTTTAAGTGCCAGATGAAACAGTCATGACGAGACATTTTACAGTGTTTAGTAGGGCATGGACAAGGCCACATCATAGAAAAAGAAATTTCGATTAGGTACAAATATGGTCAAGATAATCTGGATGAAATTTGTTTATCCTTTAATTACTCGTATACAGTCTATCTCCCAAATCAAGCATGATATTTACCCATTGTGTAGGTAGACATGAATCCGGAATCCCCTGACTCTGAGCCATCTCCTGCAGCACCGCGTATCTGGCTACGTATCGACACAAATTTCTTCTTGCGCTGAATGGGGGCGTCCTGCTCTAGTTCAAAAGTGTACACTTTGTTGCTATCCATGATGTTATCCAGCAAGAACTGACCCTGTAAATATACAGGTGGTATTTAAGAATCAAGTTATCGTAGATGTCAAAAGCATGGTCCGATTCCTTTGTCAATTATATGAGCAGCATTTTATATCAAGCAGCTTTGCGTAAGTTGGGCTGCATTGGACGGACTCATTGGAACTAAGGGGCTGGCAAATATACTGAGGAGTCATAAATTTTGGAAAGAAAAATAGGGGGGTCATAAAATTTTTGATGACCAAATTGTAGGGAGTCACAAGCTGACCACAAATAGTGTGTTTATTGTATTCAAAAAAACTAATTTCAATACAATTTTAGCCTGTTTAAGGGGTAAGGTGTATCGGTGGTGAAGGTCATACAATTGTATTGATGCTGACTTTTTGTAAATTTGGGACCCCCCTTCCAAGAAAATGCCATCCCTTAATCTGGTCTGCCAAGGTCAAATGAATGGATGACAAGGACCAAAGTAACAAAGTTATAGATGTACAACTTGCATTTGGCCAAATGCTGAAAGTTAAGAATACATGAAACAAAATTGATTAGAAGCCATCAGCCAAGATGATGAAAGTCTACAACTAGTGAGTATTTTGTGGATTTGGCAATCAAATAATCTAATCAAATTTAATTCTAAAATCCTACAAATACATCTATTTCATACATATAACAGGTTTGAATATGTTACCAACTTCTCATTTACCAAATTCACAGGGGACACCGCAACAATAGAAAGTATAGTATACTTACTTTAGTAAGATTCTCACTGAACAATGCATTGTAGCACTTGAGTCCTATTTGTGTACAACTAATGATGGCAATGAGGGTATTGTACGCTGAGCAGTGGTACTGACGGCGAAGCTCTAGGAATGTGGTCTCACCACGAATGTCTTCGCTCTTTGCTGCTTGACTAGCTCTAATTGAATTAGAAATAGAAAGCATAGTGTACATGTACTTACTTTGGTGAGGTTCTCATTGAACAAGAACGCATTGTAAAACTTGAGTTCCGTTTGTGTGCAAGTAATGATGGCAACGAGGGCGTTGTACGCGGAGCAGTGGTATTGACGACGCAGTTCAAGCGATGTGGTTTCACCCCGGGTGTCTTCACTCTTTGCTGCATGACTAGCTCTGATTGCATTAAAAATGGATAATAAAATTTTAGTTTCCACTCTAAAGTTTAATTGAATGAAAAAAGGGTCAATTATTTTGCCATCATCTTGTTACATGTCATCATTGTGAACTGATATACATGTAGGCCTACATTATACTATTTTGCAAAGACCTTTCACAGTGGCTGACCGATCACATGAAAAAGAACTAGGTCACGCCTACATCACCCAATGCTATGCAGATTGATCTGCGAATGAGGTGCTGATGTGATGATGACGTGATTTAATTAGCCAATCAGAGCCTGACTTCATGTTTACACCATAAATTGAGCCAAATCGGGCAGTGCTAAAGGTCTTTAGGTAAAAGAAATATAAACTGAGAAAATGTGTAAAGTGTAATGTATGTCACAAAGATGATACAGAATGAAAGCATCTGATACAACCGATTCCTTTAATTCGATTTGCATTCACTACATGTACATCAGAAACCTCTGCGATGAGAATTCCTGTGGGAGAAACCTGAATCACTACAGAAAAGGCACCATTCTATCAGTACAGTGGTTACCCAACTCTCAGTGCATTTATTGAAATTTGTTACTATATACCATGAGTACAATGTGTATCAACCGGAAACAATTGCATGCCAAATTAGGGGCAATAACACAGTTTAAGATTTTTTGCCTCGTAGGAGGCTTTTTCCTGATTTTTTCTCACAGTTTATGTTTCTTTTGGCTAATCGGATACTTCTACCTTACCCCCTATACAATGGTTCACCTCAAGTTTGGTAGTGACTTAGGTGCGCATTTCACTACGTGCAGTATCACATCACGACGTAAAATCAATCTCACAGAGCATACATGTACGCGTACAAGCGCAACCGCTAAAAGGCATTTATGTCACTACTGAACTTGAGGTGAACTAAAGAATATTTGGCATATATATTGAAGCTTATGTTGTAAAAGTGGCAACTGCTGACGAGCCACTTGTCATGAAGTCCCAGTTTGGTGTGAAAGAAAAAAACCCCGCAAAAATGTCCCCTATGGCCGGGAAACAGAAATACACCTCCCCCCACACACAGACCCCCCCACACACACACACAAACAATCCCTTACTTGGTAACAGCCCGAGTCATTTCTTTTCCATCCTTGACACTACCATCACAGTAAGCTTTATTAATGTCTGACTGAGGTGAGTTCAAATCCTCCTTGGTCAATCGTGAATACATGATTTCCAGCAGTTGAAAGCAGCACATCTTGGATACCAACTGACTCTCAAATGCCATCTCAGGAGCCTACAAAGAACAAAAAATGGAGGCAATGTGAATTGTAAACAACAGCCTATAATTCTAAAAGTTTATTGAAATTTGTTACAATACCAGAAGAATAATGAATACATCTTGCAAAACCTATGTTTAATTGGGTGAAATGATTGGCTATGTTTGTTTGTTGTTATTTTTTACAGTTTGACCCATTTCTATGGGTTTTATTATTATATATTATTTTATTATAAAAACAACGCAAAGTCTCAAAATTAAATTTGTCATTAAATCTCTAATGAAAATGTATTTTGTTCATCTATAGGCAGTATCTAAAAATTCTTCAAGTTTATTTTAATAGATTTTATTTTGAGGTGATCTAAAACAAAAGGTAATAAGCAACTGGTATAAAAAGCCAAGGAAGCATCAACTCAACCCAACCCAAATGAAACAGAAACTGAAAAAAGAATTATTCCAGTTCTTAGGTGGAAATGAAATTGCATGGTTTATACATTTTGATTTGATTTGATTTGTTCGGGTTTTGACAACCCTGGATAACCCAAGAAAGCCTCCATTGAAGCTTATTTCCATTGGTGTCCATTTGAACACCGGGACGGGGTGGGAACAGTCAGGGGTTAACACCCTACTCTTTTCGAAACTGGCTACGAGATACATGTACAGGTATGGCTCTCTGTACACGGGACCGACGGCTTAACGTCCCCTCCGAAGGACGGAGTACTTTCACGATTCATTTACCCAATTCTAAATGAACCATGGGGAGAGCTGAAGTCTGAATTTAATCTACAGAAGTTGCCAATTAATTTCAGACTTTTTTCCAAGTCAATATCCCAGCAAATCGCCACCGCCGGGAATTGAACCCGGGACCTCATGCACTAAAGGCAAGTACCCTAACCATTGCGCCACGCTCTCCCTTAAATTGTATGTAATCAAGCAAAATTTGTATCTATTGCTTGACATGATTTTAAGTTATGGCCAAATGAAGTACTAAAAGTCTTTTCTGTTTTACTTTGTTTGATTATCCATGGCAAACCCTGCATGGACTTGCACAACACCCACATCCCAAGGGGGGGGGGGGGGGCAAAATAACCATATAGGGACGTGCGCAAATATGTGTTTCATTTTCTATGTCAATTATATGCAAATGGATGTTTTTCAATTTTGCATGTATCTAATTGAGCCACAAGTTTTTGTAGAATGGGTACAATTTCAAATTCTTGAAAGAGTTTCTGTCATTCCTACATCTCTGTCATGCAAGATGCAATCAAAGGGTGGGCGACCACAATTCCCATTACATACAATCATAGGATCAGAGCCTTAATTAGCAGAGCAGTGGTAACTGTGATTTTCTTCCAGTGCATGTTTTATGGCTAACATACTACACTTCTTGTGCCAGCTACTTCCAGACATTCATACGGTTATTCAGATCTCATGGATTAGCTGTGCAAATTACAAGTTCAAACCTGGTCAGAGACAATGATATTTCTTCCCTGCACTGCAGGCATATGCATGCAGTGCCCTCCCAGCACACATACAATAGCATCTAGCTAGGATTAGCAGAGCTTCAAATGGGAGATAACTGAGGCCTGAATAAGCATGATCTCCTAAATCTATTTGGTCTGAGTTGAGGAAGATGTGTCTAATTTTGTATCCAATATCATCTCTTACCTTGATGGTCCTAGCCTCAATGGTACCAATAATCTTCTTGATATTGGCTTTGAAGAACTCTACCAATGCATGTGTACTACAAAGTCTCATCAGTGGAATACAAATTCTCTCTATGGCTTGTCTGCGTATCTCCATTGGGTAGTTGTCTTCCTCCTGGAATACCTTATAGGCCACCATGAAGGCTTCAGTTTGCTTGGGGACTGGCAACCTGTAAGATTTAATTACAAGATTATATAGGTTATGGGATCCACACTATGGCTTGTCTACGTATCTCCATAGGGTAGTTGTCTTCCTCCTGGAATACCTTATAGGCCACCATGAAGGCTTCAGTTTGCTTGGGGACTGGCAACCTGTAAGATTTAATTGTAAGATTATATAGGTTATGGGATACAGATCCTCTCTATAACTTGTCTACGTATCTCTGTAGAATTCCCTTTTTTGGGTTTTATCTATAGAAATCACACTAGGATCAACTTCATATAACCCCATGCTTATGGGAAATCTGCCATATTGGTTCATTTGTCAAGGGGGGATCAAAACAGCATGGTTATGACATGTTTTGGTGCAAGAGCCCAAATTGAATGATAAATGATGTGTCTTAAAACATGACCCTTACACAGATTTGCACTTGCATCTGCTGTACCAAATTTGAGATTTCTCGAATTGTCATCTATGTATATCTTGTGGGTTTTAAAGAAGTGCTCGTATCATGATAACAAAATTATGAGGTATATACTTACCGCTTGATGAATGAGGCTAGAGTAGATTGTATTTCATCCTCATAGATGTGTCTCTCCTCCCTACACATAATACTGATTAGTATCTCCAACAGCAAAAGGCTACCAGACAAGACCATGGCTGTCAGAATCTGAAAACAAATATATATATTCATTCATTATATTTCAAAAGACATAATAATACATACTTGTGGATGTTCACAGATTGGTTCATCTTCTGTTTTGCATTTCATTGTTTCTAGCATGACAACTTACATATTTCAGTTTCAGGTACAAACATATTTACTTATGTGCTACTTTAAATTGAATGATAGCCTTTATAAATGGGCAAGTATTTAAGAAGAAAAAAAATAATTAAGCTTCAAGACCAAATCGAAAAACCTCATTTCCCAGTGAAAGATCAGACAGCAGGCCAGACCATGGGCAGACGGTATCATGAGTAGGTTTATTTCACCTAAAAGGCATAGATAGTCTTGAAAATATGGGCTACTTTTCCTAGGCTATTTTCATGACACATTAAAATGTGTCATGAATTTAGTAGGAGTACAACTGCTATCTACTGGTCAGTTTATACTCTCATTTCCACATCTATTGTTTCTAGCTGTGGTTTTAAGATAATTATATGGATCATCTACTGTACATCATTTCAAGGTATCTTCACCCAAGGTCTAATCCAACAATATATAATGTCAATTTAACATTTAACCACCGAATTAAAGACCAAATGAGATCCATTCTGATTTTGATAACACAAATACCTTGTTCAATGCAGCAATGTAGTCATTGTACTTTGGGCTACCAACTCTAAATTCTGAAGACTTCAATGGAAAGTTGTCTGCAATCAGACAGTTCAGTGCATCTCTGTGAATAAACAATAATGTCAACTAATGAGTGAATATCTCAGTCACCCGGTACTTGAAATCTGAAAAGTTTGGAAATAAATCTAATACTCATCATCATCACAAACGCTTTTTGTCAGAAGTTTGATATAGCGCCATCATTAAAGTTTCTCCAAGCTTTTTTCGTAGATATCTAATGAAAAATATCATAACAAGAGGATGCTAGGATCACAAAATACTCGTTTAAGTCTTCTTTATATATTTTTTTCAGCTCTTTTTGAATTGCTGATATCCATGTAGTTTTTGGTTTCCCTCTTGGTCGTTTTACGTGTTATTCGTATTCTTGAAGAGCTTGCTTTGCTGGGGTATCATCAGGTAGTCTCAGGAGGTGTCCTAACCAAAGGAGCTGCCTCTTCTTGATTTTATTACTCCACTTTGTTTCTTTGGTTTTCTCGTAAATTTCTTATAAAAGTAAGTTCTAATACAGGACCTTATTTTTTGTAGACATGCAATGTTCTGTTTGTTATGTCCAGACTTCATCAAACAACTGCCCCATTGCACTGACCAGTCCATAACGTTTGAAAGTTCCAGACACGACATCCAACAGGTCAGTTACCTGATGAAGCCTGGAGGTTCCATATGCAATATAACATGTCTAAAAGTGGTAAGTTCTGGTGTTTTGATTTATTTCCAAAATTTCTAATAATGTCACTTTTTTTCTTCAATTCAACTTGTGTCCACACAAAAAAACACATTAAATGTGCTTGAGGCATTTTTGCTTTTGGTATTTTGAAGTAAACATCTACTTCATGTCTTCCATTTCTTAAATTCACTTTAGCTTGGTTGTACACAGTCAATTCAATACATCATTCAATACATCATGGATTTCAGAAGTAAAGATGGTTACAGGTCACAGATTCAGTGATTACTTGATATAGGCTCATTTTGATAATATAGTGAAGTAATACAAGACATCAATGACCTTAGCCTTGAGGTCAAAGAGGTCATCGACTATGACATCGAGTCAGTGAGTATGTTGATAAAACTTACTTGATTGCATGGTCTTGGTCTGGTGCACTTGTGAAGAAGTATAAGATATCCATGACCTGAGCCTTGAAGGTCAAAGAGGTCGCCGGGTCAGTGAGCATGATCACATAAGCACTGAAAACATGCTGGTAGGTTGGATGAGAGGGTTTGCTGCAGAACTGTTAAGTATAAACATAAAAGATACAAAACGTATCAGTCTGTGACAGAAGATATCAATGAAACTTTTACTATTTTGGGGGCAATTTTTGGCATTCACTCTTCCCCCAAGCCCCTGCCTGAACAAAATGCCATTATAAATACATTTAAATGGAACACACTACACATACAAGTGAAAATAATTGAACCAAGTTTTAAAACAAGAAATACACTTAAGCTGAAGCAAGAGAACACTGCCTTTAATACCATACCACATATATTCATTAACCTAGCTCTACCCTACATAATTAGGTCCCTCTTTGTCTGGCACACTCCGTGTTTATAAATTTAAGTGAAAATAAAATTCAAATAGAGTGAAAATAGATTATGACATACATTGGAGTCAATTTGTAGTAGTTTGCGTAGTAACAGTAGCACAAAACTCTGAAGATCTTGTCCACATCCCTTTCTCAGTCCTCCTGTGACCGTGTCCCATTTGGTCAATATGATGCTATGTACTGCCTTGCCATGTCTGTGAAAAATAAGCGAGGAATTAATTATTAACATTTCGTGGTCAGATTAAGAGTTAGCGTGCTCATAAGAATTACATGATTTTTGTGATTTTTTTCTCAACTAGAATTGTTTGTGGTTGTGATATCAACCATTTGTTTTGTGTGTGAAATGTAGTCAACAGTAATATTTTTTACAGGAGAGCTTGTGAGTCATCCTGATGTTACATCGGAATTGAATGCATATACATTTTTTTTCTTTGTTTGTTTTTTTAGTTGTGGATGACATGCCACATAATTCCTGTAAAAATACTAAAGTTGACTAAATTTTACATGCAAAACAAATGTCACAATCATGAACCATTAAAAAAAAATCCATAATACTTACAGACATGCAACCCCAATTGAGCATGGTCAGATTCATTTCCGTGTCACACAAAAGCGCGCGTTCATCACACACTGTACGCAGACGCTGTTGTACAGCTCTGTTCATTCAATTGAAATCCCCAGTATAGTTTGAGAAATTGCAACTGAAAGAGTAAAATATATAGGCCTGCATAATTATTCCTAACTTACTTCTTCCTCAATTCCCTGTTTGTTGCTACATGATCCAGTAATCCATTCAGTACTGATCCAAAAGTAGACCTGCTTGCATCCCATATCAGAGGTGGGATAGCTTGCTGAGCATGGGCAGCTAGCTCCTCATTGATGGTACTACGGAAGGTTGAGTAGAACGCCATGCCATGGGTCAAGTTGAGGTCAGAGATCGTAGTGGCTGATGATGTGGCAAGTTTGGTATCTTTGCCAAGGTTGGCTACTAGGAGTTTTGGCTGTAAAGCAATAAGATAGATTATGGGTTACATTGTTGATATGGTTTTTGCATGTCATACCTACACACACACAGCTTTTTCAATGAAGCAATGTCTTTTTGGGTGACCCTGGAAGAAGACATCATTTCATTCGTTCTCAGAACAAATGTTATTTTGAGAAGCAAATGCACATACAATTTGGTCTAAATTCTGCAAATTTTCCCTTCAATCTGGCAAGGCTAGCGACTCAATGTGGAAATCCTCGTTCAAAGCATGACAGTACATAACAAGGGTGTGAGAGAAGCTTTGGATAGTGTCTTTGAAAGAATATCATTTGCACTTAAACCTCCCTAATACACACGCACCACAAACCCACACACTAATTATAAACCTACCTGGACTCCCATCTTGAAGGCTAGTTTCAGCAATCTATCCCCCAAGTCAACAGCTGTTGGACTGAGCTCACATGCTACTAGCTTGCCATCTGAATCTTTCCTTGCGAGTCCATCATATACACACACTAGTATTTGACTGGATAGCGATTCCAAGGGTGTATTGGGCTGAAGAAATAAAAACAGATACATAAAATTATTGTAAAAACCTCTAGGTTGTGACACATTGCAGAATCTCAAGTTAAGTCAACATTGTCTTGGAGCATTTTGATGACTCTCCTGCATCGTGCATTTTCAAGACACAGTGTGCCAATGAATTAATACCGATCATATACTCATCAATGCACTCAAGGACAGTAATTTTGTTAAGGTATTGTTGTCAATCGTTACAGTCCGGTTGCGGGAAATGCAGGAGTTGGTCCGATGAAGCTGATGGACAGGTGACTGAACATGGCTTTTTATCAGCAGATGCAATTTTGCATATCACAATAGTATATTTATTTCGCAGCATAGTTGCATCATCTTGAGTCAGCGTCTTGGGTTCCAGACACACCGATTAAAATCCGGGTTGATTTCATAAGTTTGCTAAACTCATAATAGGTGAGACTCATAACATTGTTGACTAATATACAATGTACTTGCAATTTGGGTGCAGCACTTGTATTTTGTGTATTACATGACTGCCACATATGAATTTATGCAAGCATAATTATAATGTTGGGACTTAATTGACACACACATTAAATGTTGGATAGAAAAGCTACCATTATACCATTAGGTTATATAATTTAAAAAAAAGGGAACAGATAGAAGTTATAACAAGCTATTTGATTTGGTGTTTCCATCATCTATGATCAATTTTCTTGAATAAACATTCTCTATGTACATATCAAATTTTCATTACCAATTTGGTGTTTTTTGGAATGAGTAAAATCACCCACCGTTTCATACAAGTACCTTATAACTACATTCATCAACCTTGCACAATGTAGCTGCTTTTTTCAATCAGTATGACCATATCATATCAATAAACTGAACTGCACTGAACTGAACTAGGAATATAAGTTGGGAATACAGATGGGAGGAAATTGAACAATTTCATTACTGTTAAATACACATACCTTGTCAATAGCTGCCACCATCAATCCTGCCTGATGTAGCTGCTCATATCCGATCACAAGATGCATCAATCTGGCATGATCTAAGTCTTCCTGATCACCATGGAATACAGACAGGAGGAGATTAAACCAGTTTCATTACTAAATACACATACCTTATCAATAGCTGCCACCATCAATCCTGCCTGATGTAGCTGCTCATATCCGATCACAAGATGCATCAATTTGGCATGATCTAAGTCTTCCTGATCACCATGGAATACAGACAGGAGGAGATTAAACCGGTTTCATTACTAAATACACATACCTTATCAATAGCTGCCACCATCAATCCTGCCTGATGTAGCTGCTCATATCCAATCACAAGATGCATCAATTTGGCATGATCTAAGTCTTCCTGATCACCGTGGAATACAGACGGCAGGAGCTTGAACAGATTTTGTTGACTGCAAGATAAAATAAAAGAGAATTTATTTATTTAAGTAAACATCCCTGAACCCAAGACATGCTACCAGAAGGCGGCCAACACCAGGGTCAGTCCGAAAACCACTACAACAGCACCCTCAGTCTCAACACCAGTGCAGCGACCTAAATGAACCCTGACCCCACCACCGCCCACTCCACCCACTGGCGTACCCCCATAGCCCCAAGAATGCTGATATCATTGCACTATCAGTGCTAAACCAAAGCAGTGTTGGTACAATTATTCATGTCAGATATAAGCAAGAACTCTCCTGTTCTGCAATGGGCTATTCCATTTGAATACTACAACTATATATTACAGACAACTATATTCAAACTTTCAGTGATTGCTTCTGTCACAGACTGATATAATGAAAGACAGAGATACAACAGATAAAATATCAAATTTACTATACATTGGTTCACCTCAAGTTGGGTAGTGACGTTGGTGCATATTTTGCTTTGCACAAAATCAAATCGCACACATAATGTTTATCTCGCAGAGCGTAAGCACACGACTACAAGGGCTGACTGTCAGCATGCTTGCAACTGCAATGTCACTACCGAACTTACAGTGAACCAAAGAATAGAACATTATTTAATTTGTTATGCTGAAAGGCCATTTTCTGCCTAGTCACTGCTGCAATTGGCAAATCACACAGGTTATATAGGGATGGTAGGCAAGTAATCTAGTAGGGTGTGTAGGGTAAGGCACTCCATGAATTATACATGGACGGTCTATGATAATATGGTATTCATCAGTATGTCCAAATTACAATGATATCAGTTCAGAGTACATATATGAATACTTCACTATTACTGTATATTCACTAGATTAGGACATACCTTTGCTTAATCCTGTTGCTGACAGCTCTCTTGAGGTCTGCTTGTATGGCAGCTGGCAACCTGGTTGACAACAAAGATAGCAACTGACCAGTCTGCAGATGAAAAATTCAAAATATGCAACAAGATATTGATATGACATATTATGTTAAGATATCACACCAATAATAAGCAGGAAACAGGCCATTTCCAAACTCTTCAGGTGACATTAAGCTGGGTGAAAAAGGCCAACATCTTAAATGCTAAGATTTATATAAGAGAACTGTTTCAAAAATAGGATATAGTTTTGTCTAGTTAATTGTCATTTCTACCTATGGATCTATCACCAAACACAGCCAAAATTTGTAAAGTATGTATAAGTAGGTATTCAGCCACCAGAGAGCAATGTTTTTTGTTCATTTTTCCTTCAGAAGTTATATGAAGAAAATGCAAACCATTGTACATGAGATTTGATATCAAGACAATGCCATTTTCAAGGAATGTTTTTTTCTGTTATTAAAAGTCTCACACATTTTGCAAACTTTTGAAACTACCTTATTCAATAAGATATGTTTTAATAAGTAAAAAAGGGTGTTTAAATATTTGTCTCGTTCGACAAAATGTAAATTGAAATTCTGGACCCACCAATAATTTTCAGTAACATTGCGACCCATTCACCAAGTTTTCATCTGCAGAGACTTGACTGGGTTTTGTTAGTCACGGTACTGAAAATCGTTGGTAAGTCCAGTGGGGTAATGGAGATCCCAGGATAGCAGGAAACAAGAGACTCCCTTCTTATCTATCTAGTGATGGCTGCTCAGCTCTTTCCCAGATTCATCCTATCCCCTTTAAAACCAACTCTCTTCCTTACTGAAGATTCTGATGTCATTGGGTTATAATCAAACCACCAGTCCAAGTCTCTGTGCAATCTAATGCAGGTCCGGTGAACGGGTCACAACATTATTGAAAAGTGTTGGTGTGTTCAAAATTTAGATTCATATTTTGTCAATTCTAATCTATTACTGAATGACTTTATCTTATTCTTACTGTTCTCGGCAGATTGCTCATGACTTCTACATCAGCCATGTTGAATCCCACAGCAGTAGGTTCCAACACACAAGCAATGACCAAATCTAACAATTTGCCCTTCCATAAAGATGCTGGCAACACTTTCACAGCTTCAGTGGGATAATTCCCTAGCAGAACCATCAGAAAATCCATAAGCCGGACAGCGACTGTGCACTTGCTGCGATTGAACTGCTCCACTTCTCTTGGCGTGAAGACATGGTGTGTGGTGCCCCCGGTACGTTGCGAAACAGTTTTCAAATCCGACATGGCGATGTTGGATACATAGTACTGGATGGATTGGAAGAGGGATGAAGGTTTTCGGGCTGCATCTGGAATAAAATTATTACCAAAACATTAAATAAATCATTTATACATTGTATTTGCATTGCATTGCAATGTAATTAATTACATTACATTGCATTCCATTAGATTAAACTTGTTTTCCTACATTCTAGCTTTAAGGATTCAAAAATAATATTTTCCAATTTGTACCAGGATTGTACCTGATACCCCTAAGCAGGATTTTATCTGAAAGGTACCACCCTTACTGGTTTTTGATAAAATCAACTCTAGAGTACATGTTTTTGTTTATAATTATCTAATATTTATGCTTGGTTGATGTTCCTGATGCAAAACATGCACTTTTTGAAATAGCAGGATCTGAAAATGACCTCTAAACGCATCAGGCTAGAAGTTTAAAAGCAACCCTTTTCTTGAAGACCTGCGTTTTGACCCATTAAACAGGATCTGCGCAATTCGTGTTCATACTCTGAAAAGGACCCTTAATTCGTGTTTTTCCAGTTGCACATGTGTACACTCTGAAACTTGAGTGGCCCCTGGGATCACCAAACCAAATCTTAAACCAATACAGTTTGACATCTTAGGCCAGGTTCAATGAAACCATGTATGTAAATGATATGCCTGTTCCTTGTTATACTTACCTGTGAAGAGCACAGAGGGCACCAACAATTTCTCACCAAACACCCAAGTGTAGCAGTCTAAAGCAGCTAGAAGCAGATCAAACCAGTTACATGCCATCTTGACAGAGAATACTGACTGAGACATGGACACCAGGCTGGGATACTTAGCAATGCCTGACTTGCTACTTGATCTTCCTCCACCACCTTCAAACCTGCAAATTAAAATAGGAAATTACAAACATGATTGTTTTGTGTGTGGGGTAGTATGAATGTGGTCATGCATGTATGTTATTGCTTAAAAAGTTCAGCTCAAATAGTAAAAGTTCAATTAAAGGACACTTTGAGTTGGTAGCCACAGACTCACACTATATCTAACACTATTCTTAGACCTTATTTTATCTAATTTGCATTTTGGAAATGGGGGCCTTTATTATTGTCAAATTTTTAATTAAAATATCCCGATAAAGTAGTTAAGTAAGCTAAAATTGACGCCAAAAAATGAAGAAATATTGCCAGCTAATATTTCAAGGTTGAACTCTCTGGTACATCTATTTCTAGTCGCAAGGTCATTTTGGGGGAACTTGGCAATGGCTAAGCTTACTAAGGTAGCATAGAAATTTCAGAATCTTTTTTAACATTTTATTTGGAATCAAAAAGCATAGATTAGTAATTATGATCAAATTGATATATTTTTGCTTATTGATCATTCTTGGAGCAGTTAGGCACATTATTTTGGACAGACTATCACTGTATGCCCCAGTAGATGTGTCACTTTTTAAAATTATTTATATGAGTATTTAATGAGAACACAATAATTTAATTCAATGGAGAACATAAAAAAGTTATCAAGGGTTTTTTCCATTGAATTTTACCTTGACACAAAGTAGTCTGCACCTTTCTCTTTCAGGGTGTTCTGCATCCAAGTTTGTGCAGTGTTCTTCCCTGGAAAATCACAAATATTGATGAAAACATTAGATAAAAGTAAACAGATTTTTAAAGAGAAACTGATAAATTTTACCCCTTACCAGAGTGCTCCTTTCTAATATTCACACAGAATGTCAGTGGAATGTGCAGGTATTCAGTTCTTTGGTTCCCTAATCAATGCTCATCTTCAAAAATTAAATGTCCTATACCTCTAGTTAAGAAACAAAGGCGGACACACTATGAAGAAGGATTTCAAACTCACCTGGTAGCAGTGTTGCCAGTTTGAAGACCAGTGTCATACATTGATGTCTGCATTCAGTCTGAGGCCGACCACATTGCTGTAATAACCATACCGTCATGTAACTCAGGTTTGGGGCATTTGCAAAGTCCCTATAAAAAGATAAATGTTTATGTTACCTGCAGGAAACAATTAACCCTCATTGTTCTAATCAAGATGGTGATATAAGAGTAACACTGTCCTTTGAAGGGGACATTAAGCTGTCAGTTCCAAGCTTAAAGAGACATACATGTACATGTATTTAGTAGATCCATTAAAGAAGAGTTTTAGAACAAACCGCTTTAATTTTCTGGGAATTTAATCCACAGATTTAATCACAATATACATGTACATGTATATCCGAGTCAGTTGAAAAGAGTTGGATGAAATCCCCTGAATGTCCCAATCATGCCACGGAATCATGGTATGTTGCCTATGGGGATCAACACTAAGTCAGGTACCGCGTGAGCAAACTAAAAAATAGCGCAAATAGTGTGAGCGTACACAAAAGACACTTCCATGTGTGTAATAAGCGATGTGACCAGGTCTGAACGCTGTACCAGCGTCAGCTGAATTCAAGTACGCTTAGAGGGCACAGGCATGGAAAATTCCAATCTGTGTGTTATTGATCTAAGGTCCCAATCCATCCTATAGTTTCCTCCATAGAGGCCACAATATTGGCAATTCCAGTTGAAGTCCATACATCCCCCCATGGAAGACATGGCCTTAAACTTCTACACAGGGAGTGTGAATTTCAAATGGGGTTACCCAAAACTTTCTTTCTCATCTTCCAAAGGGTGTATGGATTTCAAATGGAGTAGCCTAATGTTATGGCCAGCAACTACTACAGACTAACCACAAAGTCCCAGCATCACCTGATAATGAGGGCCGATCATTCCATGAAGTGCGACAGACAACTGCCACGCACATACTGTGTTTTTTTCGCGTTTCATGCAACGCGCTATCGCGTATTGGCGAAGGCACGGAACACTGGCATGATTGTTAGACACACACGATAGAACGATCGACCGGCCCTCATTGATATGCAATAATTCACAGCATACAAACCACAGGGACTTTTGACTGTTGATAGATAGTCTGTAGCTACCGCACCAATTAATTCAAATGGCTACCCCAAGATGGCTACTATGAGATAAAAATTATATCATTTCCTTACCTTGGTGTTCTTCTATTCTTGGTCTCCTTGTTAAGCATGTCAGCTTTGACTCGTATAATTCTCTCTAAATGCTTCAGTACCTCCACACCTTGCTCTTGAGTACCTGCAAGAAAGATGAATGAATGAGACAAGTGAGATAGTAACAAATGAGTAGTAGTTGTTATGTCAGATCAAAGAATCATGGCCCAACTTTACTGACTGAGGGTCTGTGTGTCAAGGTTCTTGATCTGACTGAGTGTGTATGTGCTTGAGCCATTCCAGACTCACATGACCAGAGTAATTCAGTGGTCAAAGTCTTTGTCATTGGTCAAAGTTTTTGTCATTAATGCAGAAGGTTCATTCGTTGAGGGCGCATCACATTATTCAGACGTATGATTTTTCCTGTGGATAGAAATTCTTGAAATTTACTGATTGTGATATTATTTTTGTGAATTTTACTGCTGCTATCTAAAGGATTTAATATCCAAGAACAAATTGGACACGTTGATTAACTGTAAGTTAACCCTATTTGTGAACATTCTACAAAGTTTCTCTATACGCCATATCACGTTTCCACCTGTGTATTTAAAGATGGCGCCGACCAGTGACATAAACAAAGCACCCGATACAACAGGCAATCTGCGTGACGTATCGCTGTGGATCCGTATAGAATCTCACCGCTCAATCCGCGCGAACGAGTGTGAAGTAGCATCCGCTCTTTTAGCCGCAGTCAATGCTTCATCCAAGCGCATTGATCCTAAAGACATCCTAGGCGTGCAATATATGTCATCAAAACAGTCGTACTGGATTGTAAATTTAGCCAATACACAAGTCAAGGGCTATGTACTAGCCACCGATGCTGTAACAATTAAAGGAAAAACTTTAAAGCTATCTGACTTCTCCCAGGTTAGAACTCAACGTTCAAATACCAGACTAAGCATACATGGTATACCCCATCACGTACCTGATGCTGACATCACAAGTTGGGTAGAGTCATTTGCCAAGCTAGACAGTCCCATCTTTCGACACAAATCAAAAGATAAGGGTACACACAACCAATTTGACCATCTCCTTACTGGTCATAGATACTGCTACGTAAGCAAAATAAATGAAGAAAAACCAAGATACTCTAAGATGGACATATCCAGTCCTTTAGATCCTAATTCTCTAATTGAAATAGAAGTGACATTATACTACAGTGGTCAATCTGACAACTTTTGCAAATACTGTCATAGCTGTGACCATCAAATTGCTGATTGTCCATCTAAACCACCACAAAAATGCTACCATTGTGGTAATACAGGGCATGTTAAACATGCATGTCCCCATATCTCAAAGGGACCAAAGTGTTTCAATTGCAATAAGTTTGGTCAACGGAGCTACGACTGTCCTGCTAAGAAAACAGATAATTCCAACGACCAAAGTTCAACGGGCCAAAGTCTACCAAAATCTCCAGAAGATGAGTGCAGTGAGAGTACACGTGCTGCTGAAGCAACAACCCTCGCCCAAGAGCTCATAGATCATTGTCTCCATCCAGACAAACAAAACTCACCTGAACTATTAAAAAGGTTAAAGCGGTTCTTAACCTAGAGTCTGAAGATTCTTAACGCTTAACAAGAACAAGAAGTTAAACAGATAAATGTGAACTCTCTTAAAAAGTCCAAAGGTAGAAAACCAAAAATACTGTCCAAACAAACTCAACTCCTCTTTCACTCGGGCGGAAAGAAAAACAAGTGACTCTTAGCTTTGTATCCTCGTCACCCAGCAAAAATGCAACAAAACGCAAAGAAAGAACTCCGGACAAAAGTGAAAACCCAGACAAACGCGAGAAAAAGACTTTGACTCTGACATGTCTGATCAAGTGACAATTTCTGATGGGCAAAAATCTAGAGTCAGTGGTCACAAAATAGTGAACCCATTATCACCCAAAAACTGAGGTTGATAAACAGTGTATTTTATTGAAAATTGGTTTTACCAATGTTTTAATAGTGTTAATATATTTTAATGTCAAACATGTATAATTTTATAACAATTAATGTTCGTGGCTTGCGTAATTTCAAAAAGCGTAAGTCAATTTTCACTTGGCTTAAACGTCAAAAATCTCACTTTGTTTTCATGCAAGAAGTTTATTGTAATGATAAAGATATTGCTACCTGGGAAAGAGAGTGGGGTGGCACCTTTTTTTTTAATCATGGCACAAATCATAGTCGTGGTGTTTTAATTGGTATAAAAAACGATATTGATGTTAAATGTGAAAAAGTATACGGTGATGATGAAGGAAGACTTTTATGTGTAAAACTTCCTATCAACAATGAGATATATTATTTATGGAATGTGTATGCACCTAATGGTATCGATGACCGTAAGACATTTCTTAAGAAAATGATCAGTGCTATCCAAGAAAATAGTAGTGATGGGCATGTTATTATTGGTGGTGATTTGAATACTGTGTTGAATCCATCTGTTGATAAAATTGGTGGTAATACACCAAGCCCTATGTGTGCTAATATTATTAATGATTTTCTTGTTGAAAATGAGTTTATTGATATATGGCGTGTTAAACATGGTCCTAATGAAGTAAGATATACTTGGAAACAAAATAAGCCATATATATGCAGTACTCTTGATTATTGGTTTATACCATCTACCATGGATGTTGCAACAAAATCTGTTGATATATTAACAGTAGCAAGAACTGATCATTTAGCAGTTCATATGTGTCTTTCTTTTGATAATGTCATAAGAGGTAATAGTTACTGGAAATTCAACAATGAGTTACTAAAAAATGATGATTACTCTGAGAATTTACTAACTATGATTGATGAATGTGTAAATACTTATGGTGAATTTTTATCTTGTGCTGACCTCTGGTCTTTATGTAAAAATAAAATTCGTTCTTTCAGTATCGAATTAGCATCTAGGTGTAACGGTATAAGAAAAACAGAATTTCTGAAATTGAGTGTAAACTTCAAGAAGCCTATGTTAACACTGTAAAAATCCCAGTGACGACAACTTCAAATGTGTTTATAACAAATTGAAACTTGAGGATGAGGTTTGTACTGAGCACTATATGAAAGGTTTACAAATTAGATCTAAGACAAAATGGATCGAAGAAGGTGAAAAATCATCTAAATACTTTCTTAACCTCGAAAAAAGTAACATTAATCGCAAGTCAATCACTATCCTGAGCGATGACAATGGTAACAATATAACTGCTCAAGATAAAATCCTTGATGAAGAAATCAAGTACTTTTCTTCTTTGTATAAAGGTCAGAATAACATCTCTGAGACAGATTTGGATGAGTTCTTCAATAGTGTTGACATTCCAAAGTTAACAGAGGATGAAAAGGTATTATGTAATGGAGAGTTAACAACATCCGAATGTAGTGATGCCATACGTGGGATGGCCCGGAAACAAAAGCCCGGGATATGATGGTATCACTGTTGAATTCTATAGTAAATACTGGCCAAAAGTAGGTCAATTGGTTGTTGATGCATATAATGAATCATACAATACTGATGGTTTAACTCCTGTCCAAAACCAGGGAATTATCTCTCTTCTTCACAAAGGCAAAGGATTGCCTCGTGATAGGCTCGATAATTGGCGTCCAATTACACTTCTTAACATCGATTACAAGATTGTAACAAAGTCTCTTGCTGCTCGATTGCAAAAAGTGCTTAAGGGACTGGTCAACAATGATCAAAATGGATTTGTAAAAGGTCGTAGTATTCATAATAACATTCGTTTAATCGAAGATGTTTTACGTTATGTTGATGATAATGACATTCCTGGTATTATGTTATGTGTTGATTATAAAAAGCGTTCGACACAATTGAACGTGAATTTATCTTGTATGCTTTAAGAAAGTTCAATTTCGATGAATCATTTATAAAATGGATTTCTGTCATTTTTAAAAACACATCAAATTGTATCATAAACAATGGGCATATCTCTAAATTCTTTGAAGTCGAACGCGGTGTAAGACAGGGATGCCCGATTGCATCATTGCTCTTTGTTCTAAGTGTGGAACTGTTATCATGTAAAATTCGCCAATCCAAATCTATTAAAGGTATAAAACTTCCTATAGAAGGATATGGTCGCAACGAAGTCAAAATTTCAGCCTTTGCTGATGATACAACAATTTTGTCAATTCTGCTGAGGCACTCCAAAATACTCTAGTCATTCTTGATAAATTTGCGCTTCTATCTGGTCTCTGTTTGAATTACAATAAATGTGACGCCATCTGGATTGGTTCTCTCAAAAACAACGATTTTAAAATTGGTAATGTTAATTGGAAGCTTTCTCCAGATAATACTATTAAAATCCTTGGTATTACCTTTAGCCCAAACGTTCCTCTTGAAAAACTCAATTGTAACTGGGATGAAAAAATGAAAAAATCGAGAGTTCTATCCGTGCATGGCAAATGAGAGGATTATCAATGATTGGTAGAAACTTAATTGTCAAGTCTCTTTTAGCATCACAGCTCACATATATTGCTTCCACGATTATTATTCCAGACAAAGTGGTGACAAAAATCAACAACATGTTTATAAAATTTGTTTGGAATAGAGCTGAAGCGGTAAAACGCAGAACAATCATTTCTGACTTTGATATGGGAGGAATAAAAATGTTTCATGTAACATCTTTTTTTGAATCATTGACGTTGTCTTGGATAAAGAAACTCGTCAATAATGAGGTTGCTGTGTGGAAAAATATTGCTTTATATCATGTGTCTAAGATTGGTCTTAATACAGACCTTTTAAATGTAACTGCTCTATTAAAACCATGGGCATTGATTGTGTCAATATCATTGATAAGTTACCCAAGTTTTACTCATCTGTAATCAAATATTGGTTTAACACAAAACCGGTTGTTTACAAACAGGATATTGATATGCCTGGTACTGAAATAATATGGAACAACAATGCTTTTCAACTTAACAGTAAATCACTTTTTATGCATGACTGGATCAGAGCAGGCTTCATAAGAGTTAACGATCTCTTTGACAATCAAGGGTCTATGTTTTCTGTTCAAGATAATCAGCGTCGTATCCCTCAAAATCCAAGGGTCTTCATTGATTACTTTGTTGTTCATAATGCTCTTCCTAAAGATTGGAAAACTCATCCTAAGCCCTGTGAAGAACGCTCTGACATCTTGTTTAATAAAATTCCTATTCAAAAATGCTTCGCTAAAGATTTTAAAGAAATTAAAATCAGGTCGATGTATACAACCCCAACGTGTTACAAATTCTGGCGAACAAATTCCCCAGATATCATTTTAACTGGAATTCTATTTGGAATAATGTCCCCCAATGCACTAAAGAAGCTCGTCTGATTTCTCTTAATTGGAAGATTCTTCACAACATATACCCCACAAAAACAATGTTGTATAAAATGGGCAAAGAAAATTCTAATATGTGTGAAACCTGTAATGTTATTGATCATGTTGATCATTTCTTTTACTATTGTAAAAAAATCAATCCCATTTGGGATAAAGTCAAAACAGTGATATCTTTGAATATCCAACATAACATCTCTCTCAATGTTAAAATATCATGTTTGGTGAACATGGTTCACACAGCAAAGACAACCTGTTTGTCAACTATGTAATTGTAATTGCCAAGCTTTGTATTAGCAAATATAGATATGGTAACCACCCCAATCTTCTCTTTTTGTTTGATAATGAACTCAGAATTCGCAATATATCTAATTGTTCAACTTAATTTCTTATACTTGTATATTTTATATAGTGTAATGCAATAATCTGTGTGTTCTGAAAATGTGTGATTTAATTATTTAAATATGTATACTATGTGGTTTTCGTAATATGTATAATAAAGGCTTATGCCTGACAACTAAAATTAAAAAAAAAAAAAAAAAAAGAAAAAAAAAAAAAAGAAGGTTCATTCGTTCTATCCAAGGCAAAGATAAAAAAGTAATCAACAATTATCTTCCCTCTGTCTCTGTTGCACTACAACTTTGAAAGTGGACTGTACATTTGCGATAAGCACCCCATACTCCCATTGTCAATTGACACTACCTTCACTTCTAAAGTAGGGTGCAATTTGGAGACTTGAGTTATTTCAAGGCTGGGCTCTCGGTATACTAGGAGAAATGCATCTGGACTCTAAACAACTGACAAATTTGGCAAACAGACCTTTGATATTTGGAGTGTGTTGATTTGCATAAAATTCTCACATGTACCTACATTAGTCTCCATCACATCTTACCTAATGCCTTATCATCATGGTGAGCTAATGCCAGACTGTGTACATAGGTTACAAGGATTTCAAAGGCAAACTGGTCAACCAGGGTGGGTTCCTCCCGGAATACAGTATAGATGTTGTTGAATGCTAGAGCTGCTCCGAGTCTCTTGAAGGCATTGGGGTGTAGAGCCATGCTGTAGAGTCTCTTGAGTAGGGACTTAGCATTGATTGGACTCTTCTCTTGTTGCTATGGAAAAGAAATAATAGGTCAATATTAGAAAGCAGACTAAGTTTAGTCTTGAAGTACACACAAGCTATAGTGCACCTTGTTTCAAGTTGAGAATACATGCATGCATTTCCTGGTGGAAATTTCGAACGGGATTTATTAATATAACTTTGGGTATGCCTTTACTTCTATTAACCCTAACACGCTCGCTGCTTTTTGGCGAGGGGAAGGAAAGGAGGAAGGAAGAAAGGAAGAAGAAGAGAAAACTTTTATTTCTCAGGTGCAGTTTTTGTTTGCAACATGGGATGCCTGCCTGTGCTTATGCTTTGTGAATTGTGGTTTTGTGTTGTTTAGTACGGTTAGGGTTAATGAGCCACTAATTCATTATGAATTACTCTATAAAAAGCCTCAAATTTCAAATATACATAGAAATACACAAATATGAAATTAATTTAGAGCCACAATCTTATCAAAATGGCAAAATGGAACATAGACTTGAGAAAAAAGATATGAAATATGCTGAAGTCTAGACTTTTTGAGAACACATTCAACAGGGTATGACAATATAATGATCATCTACAATTCTATAATACCTTTTTAGATGTCTGCTTAATTGACCACCTCAGGAACTCCTTCAAACATCTTGCACTGAAATCTCTGAGAGCTGTGTCCGTCGGGTGCATGACACCCTCTTGCATGGCATTGAGGAAAGTTGAAGTCTCTTCGCTCTCAAATTTCTTGTTCCCTGTGAACCAGTGTATGAGTTGCATAACAAGAGGCTCAAACAGTTGCCTGGCGACCTGTTCTACATCACACGCAAGCTGAAGAAGGGCTGGGAATATATGTCTGTATAAGCGTTGCATTGGGCTCTGTCAAAGAGATGGAGATAGATTTATAACCAATGTCACAAATTGTAATATAACTCTTAAAAATGTACTTGATTAATGGGGACATTTTACACCATAATAAAATATCCCATGTAACTGATGATAGGCTTGAATGACATTTGGATCCAACATTATACACCTTCAAAATCAGCAAACATACCTAGGTTACCGCCATCCTGATTGGATCACAACTTTATTTTGGACTGGTCTATACTGCAATTGAGTCGTACAAAACAAGATAGAAGCAAGACGACAATCCTCCTCACAGAAAATGTAAACCAAGTCATCCCTCACTGGTTCTGTTCCATAAAATATGGGGAATGTTTTCTTTTTTTCAGCTATCAGTATCATCACACAAGGCTGGTTATGCTGACTGATTGAACCTCTACCAGAATATGGATGTTATGGTCTTCTTGGCGTTCCAAGTATTATTAGCTTGTTATTATTGAACATGTGTTTTAAGTACCAGTATACACAAGAAACCTAATATCAGCAACAGGTGTGGGTTGACATTGGTAGCAAATAAATTTAATATAATAGGCCTACATATAATTGGGAACTACATCTTGAGTAAGAAAACCTACATACATACCTTAGCTTGTCTTTGCTCTGGTTGTTGTGTACCTTTCCCAAGCATATACAACACCAATGTGTGGAGAGACTCACATGCGGCAACCTGAGAAAACAACATAAAAGTTCAATCAATCAAGTAGTTAAAGATCTTTGGCTACTATTCAGAAATAGGTTGCTTGCATATCTTGTCTAGCATATCATGGTAGAATAGTAGCTCAACACTGAATGTTAAACCATAATAGGCTATACTGAACAAAGAAAATGTAGCAAACCATCCAATTCCAACAGTGTCACATTAAAGTAGACCAAAATGACACACATTACTGAATAGGCATATATCATGTACAGAATGGTGAGCAAATATGCCCAGATTGCTATAATGATGATGTGACATTACCTTAGTCTGTCTGTCCCCAGATGTCAGAGCCAACTCTACTACCCTTGGCAAGAATGTATCTATAAATAAGAATTAAAAGGCAATGCAACACCACAGTTATACAACAAGAGCTACACTTTTATCATAATAATATTTTGAATGATTTAATATTATTGATACATGCAAAAGCATGTAATTTAATAAACAACAACATGAATAACTACACTTTCATCATAAAATTTTGCACTATAATATTATTGACATGAGCACAAACTTGTAATTTAATTTCAGCAACATTTCCTTTTGCTGTTTCTACTACATATATTTGCAAACAAACAAGGATATTGGGATTGATTAAGATTTTAATTTCTACATCTTGTGTAGCAGTGAAAATATTTCATTTTACAGGTACAAAGCAAAGATGGGAAGGGAAAATTCTAGTCCAAAATCAGGAATGGTTCCAGATGGGAGCAGATACGCCATGTTTGACCGTTTGATAGGAGGATGGACTCAAGCTAGTCCTTGTACAGATAAACCTCTGACACTGGAACTGAGAAACTTGTACCGTATTCGTTCCAGTCGTTTTACATGGGCAGTTATTTTATATTTAGAGAATAAAGGTATTGTTTTTAGCCACTGGAGTGCATCTATCATCTCATATAACACAGGCGACATCATTATATTAAGTAAAACAACGAGCGAAGCCGAGTTGTTTTACGCCAAAAATAATGATGTCGCCCGTGTTATATGAGACGATAGATGCACGACAGCGTTAAAAACAATACCTTCATTCTCAGTCTTAAACACTTCAATTCAATAGAAATATCATAAGTATTACAAATTTTAATCAAATTAAATCCTACATTTTACAAGGAATTACCTAAGGCTTAAAATCGATCAGTCCCGTTGTTGCTTTGCGCCTCCGATTGGTTCAAATAGAGAGTATGCGTATCGCGTTGACGCACACGCGCTGACCCGTGTGATATCGTGTCATATCACATGGGTAAGAACCAATAAGATTGCAGGAATGTTCTCAAGTGTTTAAGAATGATTTCATAATTAGCATGTAAAAATGCCTAAAGCTTGTCATCCATTTTAGTTCAGTGCACCCTTATATTGGTGTTGAAATTGATGAAACAAAATGGTCGATAAATGTACATCATCAAACAACATGACGGTAGTTGTAGTAGATCATCTTTTAGGTGCATTTGGACATGAAAATAGTTTAACATATATGCACCTTTTAATATCATTCGGATGCCTGTTTTAGCTAAAAAACAACATGCATTGTGTATTATGTAAGCTTAAAACAGAACTTTTTAAGGCAGATGGTTAATTGTATCACATTCAGCAAGTTGAAAAATCTCTTGGTGGCACTTATGTGTGCTTAATGGAACAAATACAGTAGTTGTAAAAATATTGAAAACATTTTTACGAAAAATTATGCTCGTACCTAGATTGATATTGGGTTTCATATCCACAAATGGTACAGCAAACTGAAGCCTAGGCTGAATATCCCATGCTACTGCCTCCTTAGCTATCTCATCTGTGCTCGTCTCTAGTAAACTGGCATTAGTCTGACCGCCAAGTGAGCCTAAGAAGTGAAGGATCTTCAGCTGAACAGTTTTCAGTGGCGAGTCTTGGATCTGAAGGATAAAATCATATGCATCTTGATCATACCGCTGTGGATTTTGTCACGCTAACAAACTCCAGAGGCCCGTTTGACACAGCGTTATGATCGATCTTTACCACACCCTATTAAATCAACTTGGCTATTATAGTTCAAATAAATCCATACAACCCTATGCAAGACAATTTCAAGAACATTTGACCCATCGGTATACATGAAGCCCAGATTTTCAATCAAATTTATAACAAATAAAATTTATAACAAATTTGCACATTTCAAGACATTTTTAGCAAATTTCAAGAAAATATTTAAAAAAGACCCATCCATATACCAAAATAGACCTTAAAAAAATGGTTGAAAATGCAACCTATCCTCATATGAGCTCATATGGTAATTTGAACTGAGTACAAGATGCCATTGACACTATCTTGCACTCAAAAGAGACTCGCATTCAGAAATATTTCTTGTGCTAAAACCCAGCCCTTATGCTAACTCTAACTATATCCCTGCACCCAACCCTAACTATGACCATTATCGTATGAAGAAAGAGTTATAAACTGATATACCTGTCTCTTTGTGCCGTATATCTTATTACCTCACCTTGCTACTCATTATAAGGTAAGCTTATAAACTGTCCAATATCTGTCCCTACCTGCTGTTGTTTCTCCATATTCTTGACAAGCTTTGATCCTGTAATACTACGTTTCCCACTGAATTTGCCAGGTTTGATAAATACGGTCTGAAGTGTGTCAAGAGTTGAACCTGAATTGAAGATATCAACAACAAAAATTTACATAACATAAAGGGTATTGCTTTACATGACAGAGGCAATCACAGCATCATCTCATTAGGGGCAAACAGTTTAAAAAAGCTACTCAAAATAGCAGTTACAACAAGCAGATACTTCCAAATCGTTACGTCTTTGCATATTCATTCATCTACACAGGTGTATCCAGTAAAATTTGCAAAGGAGGCATAATTGCAAATCATAATCACAATTTGTGATGATGCACTACCAAAATGAGTTTACTGGGGAAAATGTGTGCAAAATGTACAACAAATTTGCAGTTTTAATGAAAAAATGGGTCAAAATAGGCCAAAGGTGAGGCGAATATCACAAATGGTGGCCAATGTTATCCCAGTATTTCCCAAGTAATTTCTAAACCTTGATAATAACTAATTATTTTGAGTGCAAACATAACAGTATATACAGCAATATTATTTCAAATAGAATTTGAAAATGTGTCATCTTAATTCAAGAAGAGTTTACCTTGTTCAGAAGTAGCCCTTAGATAGTCATCTAACAATGGTAGAATGATGTTGAAGTGTGGTCTCATGGTGTCCATGGGTAGGTGGTGTAACCATGAGTTGAGGGCTGTCAGACCAGATTCTGCCAATGGGAGGTAACTCACACCAATCTTGAATGTTGTCTGAAAAATCAAGAAAATTTGAGAAGAGTTGATGATCAGGTTGCTAGCCTTCACCCACAGCTATCTTTGATCATCTATGTGGACTTTTTGACACAGCAGCTTCTCTATTTTGTCTAACAGAACTTACTGATCTTTTGTTGTTACTGAGCTTGTTGTGCTTGTGAGTTTCTAATGTTCAACAGTCCGGTCCGACTGCCTGGCGAAGAAACATTTCCTGACCCAGCAACATGCTGCCTGACACGGCAGTGTTTCCTGAGCAGGCAGTTGGACCGGAATGGTAGTGTCATATGGGTGCTGTGGGGATAATGATATAATATGAGGTCTGATTAGCCGATTACATATCCAGTTAAATTAACAGATTGAGAGTCTGATCCAAGGAAAGTTTCTATCAATACAAAATTCATTTCTATACAAATGGGATAAATGCCTTTATCCCAATTAACATTAAGCTACCTGCTGTTAAGCAATAGAGGCCGTCAGCGTGACGTCATATGCCGCCATCTTGTGGGTACACGCTGCGATGATGCGTGACAACAGCTGCGTGGCAAGCTGCGCCCTGCACTTAGTATCACACGCATGAACACGCGTATCATTTGTACCCACAAGATGGCGAAAGGCTGACGGCCTCTATGAACAGTACTGAACTCATCATAATTAAATTATGCACTTCTATTATTTACCTGTAGTGCAGGAACCACACTGATAACCTCTGCATGGACTATCTCATGTGGCAAGGACAAGACAAAGAACAGACATGATGCTAGCAGGTCATCTTTGTACTGCTTCAATCTCACAAGAACTTCCTTAGTGAACTTTGCAAAGAGGAGGAAAGAGGCTTGGCGGTCAGAGGTCGTCACCCCAGATGTTGCCTGGGAGTCAACTTCCATGTAGTCATCAGGTTGGTTCAATGGTCCATAGATGTCCTGCAGAAATGAATTAGTATTATATAATAATGTTTACATTTTAAATGTTTAGATGTTTAACCGATACCTGTGGCTAAAGCGAGATTGGTGTATGGGACATGTATATACATGCCACCATTGCACAATGTCTCTCATGTACTCTTAAATTTCTATTTCTTTATTTCACCATGCTCAGTACAAAAAAGGTGAAAATAACACAAACTTCTAAAGTACTGGCATGAGAGACTCTTTCAAACAACTTTGACCTTTCTATTACTGCTCTTAAGCGGGTCTTGAGAGATGGCATAAGTGCAGTGATCAGAAAGGTCTAAAGGTCCAATGACAACCCCTTTCCTGTAACCATGCACCCAAGTTCACCAGGGTAAGACCTGCAGAACACCTCAGAGAGAGCAGGTCATGGTTTCATGGAAATAACTTGCTAAGAACTCATCTGGGCTCTAATCCTTCATACTGCTTCAAGTGAAAGACTAATTGTTCGGTCTGGACATTGCTTCAAGTGAAAGACTAATTGTTCAAAGGGAAGATAGATTCAAAACTGTAAAACACTTCTAGGCTCTTTATTATTTATAAAGCTAGTAAGTCAGCCTGAAGATCAGTTCATACTACGCCGAAATTTCTTTGCGATGCATTGCCACACTGCACTGTACTGCAAAATACTGCACTGAGGTATCGCAATAAAGTTGGAAATGCGACAAGTTGCGGCAAAAAGTACTCGATATATCGGCAATGTGCCACATTGCAAAGCAATTGCGGCATAGTATGAACGGACCTTTAGAGTGTTAAATTCTTCTGCAGATGGTAGTCTCATAGATACCTTGAAGGGTTTTTTTGTTGTGTATGTGTTTTCCCTCGGTTTTCTTCTTTTCAATATACAAAATTCTTACCCAAAGGGCTAAAATATTTTTGGGGGGTGATAATGGAAGAATTAATACCCCTGAAACAAGAGCTACATACCTTGAAGTAGCTGATCTTACAGCAGATGTCCATACAGATGGTGAGCATTTTATAGAAGCCGCTGACCAGTGGTAGCTGACTGGACAGCAGGATCAGCTGATGACCAAATGGATACACCCACTGCTCAAAATAGTTCAATTGTTGGCTTGGTAACAACTCCCTGTTATGACAATATATAGATTTATAATTAAATTCAAAACATGCATTCTGGTTTAGAGAATGCTCGACCAGTTGTGTCAAAGTTTTTAGAAGGTAATGGTGTTGTGCAGTTACAACAGTAGTCAATTAGAGGTTAATGACTGTGCATCAGTTGGTTTGAGGGTATTGTGAAATATCAAAACATTGAGGAATATTCTGAGGCACAATGTTTAAATATTTCACAATACCCAAAATATAAACTGATAATACAAAATTGTTAACCTCATTATAATCATCACTTTGCACTTTTTATAGTACATCTGCTTCACATTTTCTTCATTTAAATTTGAAAAACAAACCTTTATTTAGATTTTTCTGGTAACAAATTGAATAGCTGATTAAAATCACACTAGCGCACAATCATGCAGTGTTCAAATGTGAAACAATCTGGTCCATGGAGGCCAAAGCCGACAAATTTAAAATTAGAATTGAGAAGGCAAAAATATGGAGTAAAAAACAATGAAATGCATAAGCAAGTAGACATCATAAAATTTCATAACTTCAGAACCAAGTATGCTAAACCTTTGGTGTTTTCAGTATATGATAGTCTGATGTTTGTATAAGGCGTGGCGTGATTGTTTGCTGACCTTTTCGGTCTGGTTGATAGGACGTAGTAAGCAAATTTGTCTCAAATTATAATCTTACCTGCAGAATTCCACCAGGTTGATGAACACTTGGAAGTCCATAGGTTTGGTTGCCTGGAGACCATGGAGTGGATCTGATGAAGCATCTGTCTCACTGATCACATCTGATGGACCTGCTACTGATTCATTCTGTAAAAAGAAGAGGTTTGATTTAGTCAGGAGCTTACAGTGTAATAGGTTTGGTTGCCTGGAGACCATGGAGTGGATCTGATTTATTTATTTATTTATTTATTTATTCTTTCTTTATTGAGGGTAATACTGCTTCAGTGACAAACACTGCTTTTCAAGCAGGCCCTCATTGTACACATGTTATAGCAACAAAATATATTACGATACACAATATTTACAAAAATAGCATACAGTATTAACAATGTATTTACAATATACTAGTATTACAAATAAGTATATAATGGTATCATCAACTAAAAGATAATTATAAAAACCATGATTCAAAATACAGAAATACAATAATTATACATGTATTTATACAAAAATCAAGCAAGCAAATGAACAAAATGTAGATAAAGACAGGCCTAAATTTCTTTAATTTTTGACTGAAATTGGCCTAAAGTCATATTTTCCATCTGAGCTCTTACTGTCGGTGGCAAAGAATTCCATGCATAGGCTGCCCTGACGTGAAAAGTACGTTGACCAGAATTTGATTTAAATTTTGGTACAATCAATGTATTACAAGTATGATTTCTAGTTATATGATTATGGTTATCATGAACAAAATCAAATTGAGAAGATAAGTATGATGGATATTCATTCTTTAAACATTTGAAAACAGTCATTAATAGAGTATTATGCCATCTTTGATCAAGTTTAACCCACTGCAATGTATTCATTAAATCATTAGTTGGTGTCCTTATATCTGCTGAGAGAATTATTCTAGCTAAGTTATTATGAAGTACCTGAAGCCTATTATGGTACTCTACACCAAAATTTGACCAGACCATGCTTCCATAATCAAAGTGGGGAATAACAAGAGCATTGGATAACATTACAGTGGTTTTGTATGGAAGGAAATACTTGATACGTTTTATTATTCCAGTTCTTTTGGAAATTGTTTTACTAACATTATCAACATGAGCTGACCAAGACAGCTTGCTATCAAATTTTACACCTAGATATTTAAACTCATCTACTCTTTCAATGTCATTGTTGTTATATAATAAATGTATATTGTTGAACTTTTCAAGCATTTTGTTTGTACCAAAGATCATAAACTTAGTCTTTTCAACATTTAAAGTGAGTTTGTTTACTTTGAACCATTCAGCTACCTTACTTAGACATGACTCCATTTGAATTTTAAGATCAGATTCATTTTTAGCTTTGCACATTAAAGAGGTATCATCTGCATACATTACAGTTTTACATGATGAAGCATCTGTCTCACTGATCACATCTGATGGACCTGCTACTGATTCATTCTGAATAAAAGAAGAGGTTTTTTACTAGTCTGGTACCTCCAGTTAATAGGTTTCAAAGTGGGGGTCCATGCAACAAAGCCCAACAAAGGAGAGTCAAGATCAGGGATGTAGCTACAGTGGGCGGTAGAGCCCAACACTCAGTTTTGGAGCCCACCACTCGGCTGCAATTTTATCACTGAAGCCCACCACTCAGAGGCCAAAATTGCATAATTTTATTGGATTATTCAAGAATTTGGTCCATTTTGGCAAAAAATTGCCAAATATGCTAGATTTTCATTTAATGCCGCCTACCACTAAAACTATCCTAGCTACATCCCTGCTCCAGATATCCCCATACATAATGACATGGTTAATCTGCCATATTGGATTGTTACATTGGGGACCAAAGAAGTATATCCTGCATTCCTGAATCTGAATGATTATTGAAATCTGTGACAAAGATACAAAATCAGTAATTTCATACTTTCATGTACTTTCAGTATTTTCAATATTCTTCAGTACACAATTCTTTTGTTTTTTTAATAAATAATAAATTCAATACTAAAGGTTAAACTTTCATGGGATTTGTATGAAAAAGTAATAATGTTAAAGGGCTATATATTATCTGATTTAAAAAACAACTTGAAATTGAATATTTAGACATTAGACATATTTCCCTTGATTGTGTTACATGTCATTCAATAATTAATTTTTACATTAGGCAACAACAGATAAATAACATGTTCTATGGGTGGACAGGTTTCATATTTACAAAGGACAGTTAGTCGGTCTGGGTTTTTTTTCCTTTTTTGAAGAGCCTAAATGACACTAAACTAGATGGACCGCGGTTCTCGGATGTCGCGGTTTTCGACGCACAGCGTCAACCGTGATGCCTCCACCAAAGGGAGTGATGTGGAATTCACAAGTTGATACAAAGCTTCAAGCCTAAAAGAGGAGGCTGAATTTGACCTTAGATGACACCTGGATGACCCCAAAACAACCTTTCAATGACTCCTGGGTGACCCCAAAATGACAGCCCAAAAATTTGGCTCTAAATGTTGGCTGTACCCACCAAGTTTCATGCCCATATAGTAATTATGCTAATTTGACCTCAGATGACCCCTGGTGACCCCAAAATGACCTTCCAAAAATTTGGCTCTAAGTGTTAACTGTACCCACCAAGTTTCATGCCCATACGATAGTTTTTACTAATTTGACCTCAGATGACCCCTGGTGACCCCAAAATGACCTTCCCAAAAAATTGGTTCTAAATGTTGACTGTACCCACCAAGTTTCATGCCCATACGACAGTTTTTACTAATTTGACCTCAGATGACCCCTGGATGACCTCAGATGACCCCGAAATGACCTTCCAAAAAGTTGGCTCTGAATATTGACTGTACCCACCAAATTTCATGCCCATACCACAGTTTTTACTAATTTGACCTCAGATGACCCCTGGGTGACCCCAAAATGACCTTCAAAAAATTAGGCTCTGAATGTTGACTGTACCCTCCAAGTTTCATGCCCATACGACAGTTTTTACTAATTTGACCCCTGGGTGACCCCAGATGACCCCAAAATGACCTTCCAAAAATTTGGCTCTAAATGTTGACTGTACCTACCAAGTTTCATGGCCATATGACTATTTTTGCTAATTTGACCTCAGATGACCCCTGCATGACCTCAGGAGACCTTGACCCACTAACCAATATAAACTTGTTCTGTCTGGGGTCAAGATGCACCCACCCACCAAGTTTGAGGCGTCGACCCCCAGTCTCCGAGAAAAGAGGTAAATAAGGAAAATGGGCTCTCTGACCTCAAATGACCTTTTACCTCAGTATATGACCTTGAACCTCACCAAAAAAAAAGTAGCCAGAGTTTTTGACCATGACCCACCTATCCTGAAAATCTGAAGTCAATCCGCCCATCCATGCCCGAGATATCGCATCCGGACGGAAGCACGGAAGGACGGACATTGCAAAAACAGTATGCCTCGCGGTGGAGGCATAAAAATCATAGCAGCTTGAAAAATCTGATTTTGTTGTTGTTTGTTTTGCCAACACAGTTTGAAAATTGTTTGCATAACGCAAAATCTGGGTCCGTCTGGACCGTAGAACAGGATTTTTTTCTTGTTGCCTTATCGCAATATGTTTTACCTGATTGTCTCCCTGTCCTTGTTTGTTAGATGTCAAGACAAGCTTGCCAAGTATCCTGAGTGTAGATGCTATCAGCTCTCCATAGATCATCTGATGGATCTTACACCTCTCAATGTAACCCATACCAAACGCTTCCATTTCCTACAAATTGTTGAGAAAAAGAGACAGGGTGTTCAAAAAATGCACACTGACAAATGTATAAACTTGTAATATGGGGGGCATGCATTGGTGTTTGCTGCCAAATGAGGACACACAAATCTTCTTGACATAAATGGGTAAATGAGGACCTTTCCCATTGTTTTAATACATGAAGTTTCAGCCTTCCGATCCCATGGTGTCCACATACATACGCAGTTTGACCAGGTTTTTCACCCCAAAGTGTGGACTTGCCTCCAACCGAGGACAGTCCTCAGTCTCAAACTGCTGCAAAAGACCTCAAATGAATGCAAAATGCATTAAAGCGATATTTGCCTTAACACCGTGGACCATATGTGTAAAAAATACAGTCAGCAGTTGATGGATAAAATTCAAGTTTCGTATTATACACACAAAATATCTGCCATTTTAGTCCACGGTTAGGCGATGAAAACATGATACACACATCCTCGATTAGATAGCAATACAGACTGTCCTTAGTTGACGGCAAATACACACAAGGGGTGGGGGTGTGTGGGTGGGGTGTATATAGAAATGTCTAGCTACTGACCTTCATGTAAGCACTATCTAGCAGATGTTTCCACAAATCAATATAACTCTTGTATAAACTTGTAATATGGGGGGGCATGCATTGGTGTTTGCTACCAAATGAGGACACACAAACCTTCTTGACATAAATGGGTAAATGAGGACCTTTCTCATTGTTTTAATACATGTAGCTTCAGCCTCCCTCCCCTGAATGTCCACATTCATTGTAGTTTGACCAGGTGTGTCAGTAATATGATAGTGAAAGCTTTGTTGGAAGGTGTAGGGGTGTGTGCATGACTATGCAAGTGATTATGTATTTATGTTTGACTTTTCACATTTAAACACAGGACCTACCTGAAAACTAGCACCATTCTTGGTTCATGAAGGTCTGCAGCAGGTCGCAATTATATGTAAAATACATTTATAGAGATGTCTTCTATTGTGAATTAAAAATACCATCCCCGGTTGGTGGGCATATTGCATATTCTGTATCATACACAGCTATACACATAAAATCTGCCATTTTGGTCCTCAGTTGAGGTCGAAGGTGTGTCGATTAAAAACGGGTGTGTGAGTCCTCGGTTAGATCCTCGTTAAGTTGAAGTCCTCGTTTGGAGGTATTTACAACAGGGGTGTGGGGGGGGGGGGAGGGATGGGGTGGGGTGTATGTAGAAGTGTCTAGCTTCTGACCTTCATATAAGCACTATCCAGTAGATGTTTCCACAAATCAATATAACTCTTGTATGACACCCTCCTAGCATCTGATTTAATGTCTTCTGCATCCGTTGCACCCTCAACGCCACCAGCCCCCTCCGGCAATTCACTCTGAAAAATATAAACATGATACAAAATTATTACCACAGTATTGTTTTTAGAGTTTGCAATCATACAGGCATGAGACAGAGGTTCAATCAAAAAAGTGGAAAAGCACCAAAAAGAAGGAAAATTAATGAATCTCCTATACTTTTGTACAGAGAAGAAAAACTCAAAAAGGAGGAATTCCTCTAATCCGAGGAAAAATCACATCCCTGATCATAATATGAGAAACTACTATTCTTTGGTTTGCCTCAAGTTCAGGTAGTGACGCTAATGCTTTTCAGCAGATGCACTGCAGGCGTACCGATAAACCTTCCAATTAACTTGCGTGCACGATTTGATACTGCTACGTAACTTCTGAACTTGAGGCAAACCAATGTATAGTGAAGATCAAGCCACTGAAAGTCTTGTACTTTTTGAAAATGGGTTGGTTCAAGTCTGCAATCAGCAAGTTGAAGGCTATTTTTTATAAAAGGCACTTTATTTAATGCCCATGGGCACCTCATTGAAGTTATCAGTTGATGTATCACAATGGTAACATATAGGAACTTTTCAGACAAATATCAAGAAAATTGATCAAGCTAAATTAATGTATTACACATTAGGACTGAGATTTTGAATTTTCATGGTTTCAAGAACTAAATTTTGAAAGCATTCATGGATGGAAAAAAACAGGCCTATTGACAGAACTCTCTCTTTCATGTTGATTCTGTTTATATTATTCTGAAGAAAACATAACCTCATTCAACACAATACAATTAAGAAATGTACATTTTGTTTATTAGTTTTGCTAGTTAGTTGTTGACCAAAAGTGCTTCATTTTGCGGATCACAATGCCTCAATGTAACCAGTGAGAAGCTGCTCTATTGGACTACTGCATGTATATACTGTTATTTTTGTGAGGGTTTTATTTTCGCGAATTTTGTGAGTGGAGTCCAAAAAAAAAAAAAAAAACACATAAAAATACAGATTTTAATATAAAGTTGCTTTACACTAATATTATTTATTTTATTCTGTGAAATAAACAACTCACACAATTTCCAAAAATCCTAAGATCACAAAAAATTATGTATGTAAAAATAACAGTGTATTATAGTATATATGATCCGGTGTCATATACTGGGGTACCCAAAAAGGTGGTTTTGTGACATTTTGATGTGCAGCTTGGATTTCAAAACACTGTCTCTTGAGTATTCCTTCACTTAGAAGATTCAATTAGGTCTTAAATTGAGGCTAATTTATTCTACATTACTCATGTTTTTAACCTGTTTTAAAATAATTTTTAATTATTTTCTTATGACATTTGGCATGAAATGTGCCAAGGGTGGTTGAGGATTAGGGGGAGGAGGATTATGGGGAGGGATTCGTATCGTAAATTTGATCTAAAACCCCCATTAAAAATTTGAATTTAGGAAAAAAATGTCTAAATGAACTCCCAGACATCTAAACCAAGTATTTATACAGAAGGTCATTTAAAAGACTAATACTTGCTCAGAATGATTGTAAATGTGGAAAAAGAGGTGGGGTTAAATCCCACCTACGTGTGATTGTTGTTACCCACACTCTCTCATTTTTAACCGATTTCCATTTAAAAAAAGGTGTCAAAATGCTCAGGAGGATGAACCACTTCAAATGAACGTGTAGGTAAAATGTTTGAAACATTTAATTTTTTTACTATGTAACACAAAGGTATCCCAGGTTGTGACACAGGACCATATCTCAGATGGTATCAGACAGCATTGAGCTAGGGCTAAGTCCTTACAAAGGAAACACACAAGTTTTGATGGGTTCAAATCAGGGCCGTAGCCAGCTTTCTTAGTGGGGGGGGGGGGTAAATACAATTTTGGGAGACAAACGAAAAAAAATGCACTTGCATCATACAACCGGTTTTGTTTTTTAGAGAGACTGTACATGTCTTAAAGCTTCCAAAAAGGCTAAATTTGGATGATGCTCGCGGGCGAAAATTTTGTATTTTAAACTATTTCTACCCATGTTCAGGATGAAAAGGGCTTTAATTTGACAATGTGCATGCACAGAGTGCACATTTTTTAATTTTTTTTTTATTTTACACTATTTTGGCCCATGATTAGGGTTAAATTTTGACGGAAAAGGGGCTCCTTGCCCCTGTTCTTTTCCTTTGCCCTCCAGATTTTGTCTTTCATTTTTTGACAGAGGGGCACTTTTTTCTTTCATTTTTTGTTTTTTGTGAGGGGGACATTTTGTAATTTTTTGCACAATTTTTTTTTTTAATTATGAAATATTGAAAAAAAAACACCTTCCTATCCATAAACAAAATTTGATAGCTGAAAATGAAACCCTTGTGTGTGGCACTTCCCCTGTATTTTGTACTGTGCCCCTTCCCTGCCCCTTTCATCCAAAAAATCTGGAGTGTTGGATCCCATCCAAAATTTAGATAAAAATCCTGCAATCCATCTCTTGAGAAAAATAATAATAGAATCTTAAATATCAGAGAAAATTTAATTATATTTGAACTAGCTATGTAAATAATCAATGTTCAATCACCCTTGAAATTGAACACAATATCTCTGAATGCACAAAATATAAATAACTTCACATGGTAAATGATCTGGCAACACTGTAGTATTATGGATGCTGACGCTGGCTGACGTGTATTTAAAATGAACTTCAATTCACACACTATTACTATTCTAGCTGATGGCTGCTGTAATTACAATATAGCTACTACTATGTTGTATGTGATATATGACAGGTAAGTCCATGCATGTATGAATGTTCTTAAATTTTGACAATGGTTTGCTATAATACTGAAGATATTACCTAGTTAGCAAATGATCCAAATGATTTTGTTTGTAACATCCCTGCAGACTGAAAATTACTTTCATGAATTACATGCTCAGATTTGTGAACATAATAAATACCCTCAGAATTTATCCATGTTTTGCTTCTCAACCAGTTTATAAAGCGCTATTTACATGGGGACTTTACTCTTGCCTACATAATAACCATAAATTTTATTTTGATGGATGACTTGCACTGGCGATGCAATTTACATGGGGACATTTGTTTCCAGCAATATGATCTGAATCAACTATATCTGGGGCCCCCTATGTGACCTATAAAACCATAAACAGGTAAATACAAAACAAAAGTGTGCACATTCCAGAGAACCTCTCGGGAGAGTGTAGTACTGTCTTGAAAAAATAGCCCCGGTTCTATTTTGAGGAAACTATGAAAGGGCAGAGGTCCAGGAGCATTGCCTGGCAAAATTACCAATATACACGGGGACTTTCCCTTGCTGGAAATAAATTTCCAGCAATAGAGTCTCCATGTAAACTGTGCATAAGGGGCTGTACAATAATTATGGGCCCTGGGGAAGGGTTACAATGGAGGGGAGGGGGTTTTGTCTAGGATTTTGGGCAAACCAAAAAAAAGGGGGAAGCAATTTATGACATGTCAAAGATGAGGAGCATGTGATTTTTGGCACATATTTATCATGTTTGCACCTTTGAAAAAATGCACTTTAAAAAGGCTTAGGAATAGTACGAAAACATTAAAAATATGCAAAATTATGCTAGCATTATATCTAGACCATTCAAGATTGGTAAATTGTGTATCCTAAAAATTGGTATGCAAAAGTGGGGAGCGAAGTTTTTTGGCAGGGGGTGTTTAATGGCATGTCATTTGGAAATTTTACCCCCTGGGGACTCATAATCATTGCACAGTCCTGTACATTGAAGTTCTGCTATGATCCTGACATAATTGATTGACTTCTGAATGAACTATACTTTTCAAATGTCTATACTTGTTTGGAAATATTTGACATCAAATGTGAAGTATAAATTGGCTCTACTCCCTATTCCAGAAAAATACAGCACTAAATTTTTGGGATTATCAATCCTAATCATTCATTACTGGAGATAAATGAAAAAGTGCACTATTTTATTAATTTCCTGCAAAAACAGCCAAAAACATGCATTTTTGGCATGTTTTCAGACAATTGAGTCACAAAAATCAAAGACTTGAAACAAGTCTAAGCATTCAAAATCTTGAGTATATGCCAAATAGTTTGCTCAATTGTCAATTTTTGTGTTACTTTAATTAAATGATTGGTTATAAAAATGCAACATGTCTTTTCCAAATATTAGAATGCATAAATTGAAATTAGACTTTGTACAAGTCTTTAGACTTAATAGTGACAAGATGTGAAAAACACCCTAAAAATGCCTGTTTTGGGCCCTTAATTAATAAATTTGACCAAATAGTGAATTTGAACTTTTATCGCCAGTTAGGACTAACTAAGGATTAGGATTTAGCTATGTTTCATTTGGCAGAACAAAATAATATTTTTTAATCCAAAAAATTTAGTGCTGTATTTTTCTGGTATGGGGAGTAGTTCTTGCAAAATTTTAAGGTAACAATGTTTAAAGAATCCCAGTAAAATTTAAGGCCATCCTTCATGTAAAATGTTTACAAGTAAAAGCATGCAATCATTATAAGCAGAATCACTTGAAACTACTCAACCATTTTCCACCCTGATGTTGGCAGTGACGTCAACGTGACGTGCCTAGGCAGCTGTTTCGACCGCGCATCTATGCGGTGTCTTTAAGTGTGTGGGGGTGTGTGTGTGTGTGTATGCCAGCGCTTTGAGCGAACATTAGCGATTTGAAGCTGCACCTAATAAAATGCCCACTGATATCACTGCCACATCAGGGTGAACTAGATGGACGGTGGTTCTCGGATGTCGTGGTTTTAGACGCACAGCGTCAACCGTGATGCCTGCACCTAAGGGAGCGATTTGCCACAAAAAGGTTGATACAAAGTTTTAAGCATCTAGGACAGACTGAATTTGACTTCAGATGACCCCTGGCCCTGGATGACTCAAGAATGACCTTTAAAGAATTTGGCTCTAAATGGTGACAATACCCACCAAGTTTCATGCACATATGACCAATTTTATTAATTTGACCGCAGATGACTCCTTGGTGACCCCGGATGACCCCAAAAAGACATTCCAAAAATTTAGCTCTAAATGTTGATTGTACCCACCAAGTTTTATGCCCATATTACAGTTTTTACTAATTTGACTTCAGCTGACCCCTGGGTGACCCTGGATGACCCCAAAATGACCTTCCAAAAATTTGGCTCTAAATTTTGACTGTATCCACCACGTTTCATGCCCATACGACAGTTTTTAGTAATTTGACTTCAGATGACCCCTGGGTGACCTGACCTTCCAAAAATTTGGCTCTAAATGTAGACTTACCCACCAAGTTTCATGCCCATACGACAGTTTTTGCTCATTTGACCTCAGATTGACCTTTGACCTCAGTATATGACCTTGAACCCCATCCAAAAAAAGTAGCCAGAGTTTTTGACCATGACCCATCTATCCTCAAAATCTGAAATCAATCCGCCCATCCATGCCTGAAATACAGCATCCGGACAGACGGACGGACAGACAGGAGCACGGAAGCTCGGACATTGCAAAAACAGTATGCCTCACGGTGGAGGCATAAAAATGATATAGATGTGATTCTTTTGTGTGGCTATCAGAATACTGCTTTACCCAGAAAATGGCTAAACCAAATCAACCATGCCCTAAAAAACTCTCAGAGGTGGCCACATGTATTATAAAGGTCCTAGTTACAGCTACTTTAAAACCAAGGCTAAAATAGTTAAAAAGAAAATATGGATATTAACTTTGCTTCATTTTATGTTCTTTATGGCTGTTTAATTCCACGTCTACTGAAATCAGCAAGTCACTAATCCACTCATTTCTTTCAATCACTTTCAGATTGTGAGAATTTTGATTGACGGAACACCCAACAACCACCACCATGTCCCTCCCACTAATCTTGAAGGATGCACCTTCCCACTTCAACTGGGACCTTGAGTCAGGCACATCCAAAGACTTTGAAGCACTGAATCTACAGATCACAGAGCATATTCAGTTCAACCCGACAGAGATGCCAATTCAAGCGTACTTATTCCAAAGCTTTCTACACATGTCAAGTTTTAAACACCCAAGACCCGACTCCAATAGTTTCAAACGCTGTTTAAAGATTGCCTATGATAAGATTGATGAACTGTTTGATAAGGATGCACAAACTGGATATAAGCTAGTGGCAAAATGCAATGAAGCCATCGTTGCTTGTAGACTTAAACTAAATACTGATATTGAAGATGAAATTGAAGATTTGATGGAGGAACAGACAGAAAAGTCAAAGGCGTGCATCGATTCAGTAAGAGCATTCGCTCTTTCAAGGCTAGGTCTTCCAAAGTATAGTGATACTGAAAAATATTATCGTCAGGCCATACAAATTTATCCAGAGAATCCAGATTGGCTATTTGGATTGGCATTGGTCGTTGGACGTCAGGCACGAAACAATGCACCTCAATATGCATTCACTGATGAGATGAAGGAAGAGGAAGAACTATATACTATATAACAGAATTTTGGACTTGGATAACAACCATGGCCTGGCACGTGCATCTTTAGCACAATGTTTACTTCGCAAAGAGGGCCTTGATGGTCCTCTAGCTAATGCTACTGCAAAGAGAGCTGAGGAAAGTCAACCTGATAATCCCTATGTTCAGTAGCATGACTGGCACAGTTTACAGAAGAGACGACAGCATGATGATGCTATTCAGGCATTCGAGAAAGCATGTGATTTCATGAGCAAAGACACATATCTCCACCATCAGCATGGCCTGGTTTATCGTGACAAATATTATACACAGATTTCTCAGAAGAAGAAGAAAGCTCTCAAAGATTCAACAACAAATGGACAAAGTGGAAACTATGAAGACCCAGACATTAACCTTTTACGAGAAGCCCTAGGCTGTTTTACAAAAGCAGTTGCAAGTAATAGCACCAATAACATGGCCCTGCTAGACAAAGCCCGTGCACATGCAGAATTAGGAGAGACTGAAGCAGCTGATGAGGATTTCAATCGTTTGATAGCTATCGATAATCTTTCCCACAGCAATAGGTTTCAATTCAACTTCAGATATGCAATGTTTCTTCAACGTGATAACGAAATCAAGGCAGCAGAGCACCTAAAAATAGCAATTGGTCTTGCTGTAACAGAATGCAAAGGCATATTCAACAGCATAGAAAAAATATTCAATATAGCAACAGACAGTTTCAGCAAAATTATGAACAAATTAGAAGCATCTTCAGATTTGAAAAAAACACAGTGAGGGATTGAAAGGTCTTGCCTGGTTGCACCAAGCTCTAGGACAACATGCAGCAGCAAAAGAGAAGTATGAAGAGTACCTGAAGTGTGATGGGAAGAGCAGGGACTACAAGGCCATACAGCAGGTGATTGGATCCTTGATTCAACTTGATGACTTGGAAGAAGCTAGAACACAGATTGAAGTGTTGAGGACACTCAAACCCAAACTAGCAGAATGTTGCCACATTGAATGTCTTGTGCATGAGGGTGAGATCATACAAGCAAACGCAACTGGAATAGAAAAGGCAAAAGATCTCTTCTTGCAAGCAGTTGAATTAGGCAGTATGGCAGGATGCCAAAAACTGGCAGATATTCTAGAGAAAGACCCACACGTTGCAGCATGGGAGTTCCGTGCTGACTGTGCAAAGATACTCCATTGCTGTGAAATGAATAATGAAAAGGATGGTCCAACTTACAGCAGGATCAAGAAGCTCATAGGACTTGAGCATGAGATATTTGGAGTACTAAGAAAGGTTCACTTAGAAATGGAAGAACTTAAGCTAATGAATGACAACCAAGATGACAAAAAGGAAATTCTCACTGCTGCATCTCAGGTGTTGAATAAAGCCAGATCTCTTCTGGATCGAACCATGATCAAGTTTCAACAGATTCATTATCCTGCTCTTGGGTATTCTCGCTGCATGTTCTTTTGTGTTGAACAAAAGAATTCTATACCAAAAGGTGTGCAAGATATAAGGGATGAAATAACAACGAAGCTTACTAAGGGGTATAAATGGGTGAATTTTGACACCAACTTCAAGACGCTGCTAGATTTTCTCGTACAGGTAATTAATTTTTCTGTAAAAGGTATACAGCATTCATCATTTTAACAAGTTAAATTTGCTTTTAAATGGAAAGGATCCAACTAGGGGTATGACTAAACAGGTAATTGTGTGCCCGGTAAGCGGTAACCATATGAAACTTAAGGGTGGGTATCCAGGTACCTGTGCAATATATTTAATGTAAACAGCCTGCAAAGATCTTGTTTGACATTGTTTGATCTTTAAATTATAGTTTATTTATCCCAGGAATTGAACTCTGGCTACTTGGAATTGGATTTTGTGGCTAGAGACCACCTCATTCCATTGAACTTTTCATGCAAGCTTATTGAACTTTTCATGCAAGCTTATAGAACTAGGGCAAGACTTGTAAACATATTAAATAATGACATGAAAGGGTTTGATGTCTGGACCCGGGTACATGGGATTTGGTCAATGTCTTAGACCCAAATACCACATAGCAATACAATTCTGGTTTGTTGCAGCACAGTTCTCTTACAGGTGGGTCATGCTAATTAGTTTACCCAACTGTAAGAAAACTATGTACACTTTGTGGTAATGAACCCAATCAACCTGGAAATCATTTTTTTCTGGATGAGTATTATGTATGGCAATAGCTTTGATCTTGCCATATCTGACATGTGAGGAAGCTTTAGTGAACACTGGAAAGATCCAAGCAACAACATAGACATACAGTTTGTTTGTTTTCTCCAATGGGATCAGGCTCAAGCAAAATGTTCAAGCCAGGATAAAAAGCCTAGATAAGCATGGACAAGGAAGAACAAGAAAGAACAAGGAAAATTATATGAACAATTGGGTCAAGATTTAATATAGAACTGTTTTAGTGTGCAATGCGTGATTATCTCTTCCCTGGTATATGTTAATACTTATATCAAATTTCTGGATACATATATTTTCAGATTCAGCCAGCCTTCCCAGGAAACAACAAGTGGTATATAGCCTTGAACAGACTGAATAACTTCAATAAGCATGTAGGTATTCAGCACAGTCGATATCATGTGCCTGTTTGTCTCAATGGTATTAAGGCAGCCCAGGCTGTAATACCAGATGGTCCCAATGGTCCAATTGGCAACAAGGTTCCTGGTGTCCACTATGAAGAGTTTGCTGTTACTGAAGTAGCAAGGCAAGCAACAACTGAAGTGGAGATGATTGTACAAGAATTTCAAAAATATCTTCAGGTATAGTAGATAGGTTTAAACTTGTTTTTTGACATCATGTGATATATGTCTGCTTTCCAAGAACTTACGACAACTCTTTGTAACCCCAATTCATCAGTCGCTACACTTGTAATTTATCTACTTTTTCCCAGCTCCAAGTGATTGTTTACCTGTGATGTTTAGATTTTAAACCAAGATGGCAATTAAAATGGTTATCTCCACATGAACGTCACAGACTCAGCTTATCTTGTTAGTATTAAGAATGTTTTTGCAGTATTAAGGTTACACACAGCTTAGACGGCCAGAGGTTTCACTTTATTATAACAAAAAAGTATTAAGAAATCAAAGAAATTAATTTGTTCATTGTTTAGGGGTAAACACAGATTTTGGATCAACCGACATCAAGTGGGTTAATTCGGTCTTTTTAATTACTGCCAACTCTGCATCCGCTAACAGTGTTGCACTTTTTTCAAAAAAGATTCCATCTGGTGCTCTATCCATTAGGCCAAGTTAGATCTTATGAAACAATTTGATTTCAAAGCAATGATATTTTATGTAATAAAGTGACTTCAACAACGTCCGCAATTAGGCTGTTATAATAAACAAAGTATTGATGGAAACTTGAACGCCACAAACTTGGTTTTTGCAATAATAGAAGCTTCAATTTGGAGTGAAATTGAAGTGGGCTAGCAAGTGCATGGGAGACAGTTGGGAAATAATGTAGATAGTTAGATGTCGAAAAATAACGTTCCACAATCAAGATATCGATTAAAAAAATGAAACAGTCATTTATGTCATGCAAGATTCACCAAAATGCTGCGCCAAAATATTCCCCCAACATGGGCTTCTAAAATTTAATCAGTACTGCATTTGATTGTGCTAAATGGTGACATTTTAATGTAAAATTTAGCCTTAGTACATCAAAAACTCAATAAATGTTACAGTAAAAGTACGCCCTGGTGTTATCACACATGCAGATACTGCCTCATGGACTAACTTATGGAGTAAAATGGCATGTGAAATAGCACACATTTGTAAAGTTAAAATGATTTGTTTTTCTTTTTATCAGTCAACAGTAATCCCTGCTGAAATAAGTGCCAGAGGACCACATGCACTCAGTGCATACAAGAAGGCCATAAAAAAAAAAAAAAAACAGTCTACAGCTCAAGGCTTATGTTTGTTGGGCAAGAAAGAGTCGGAAAAACTTCACTCATGAAAAGATTACTTGGGAGAGGGTAAGTATTTGTGGACTTGGGATAAGTATTTTGGAGATGATGGAAAAGTATTATTTATAACATTCGGCCAAAGCCAGGCAAAGCCCAATAGTGCTCAGGGTCTACTAAATTAAAGAGATACTAAATGAATATGTTGGGACAGGGATATGGGAAGAGGTCCAATTTTAGATGCAGGAGGAAAACTGGAGCACCCAGAGAAAAACCTACAAGGACGATCATGGATTGGCAACCAAACTCACATGTGAGTTTGTGGGCAATTGAACCCGGACCACAGTGGTGAGAAGCGAGTGAACAAACCACTACACTAACCAGTCCTCCCTCTTGCACAGTTTTGAGTACTTAAAGGGATCATCAGTGACTTGCTAGAACAGAACACCTTAAGTTTGCTGAGTTTGCATATTTGGAGCAAGCATAGATTTGCTAATGAACCAAACAAAATGGCAAAGGTGAAAGCAATCTAAAACTCTAATATTCAAAATGAAGTTTGGGTATTAAAAAGTAAATACATAGTTTTATTATTTGTGCAAGCGAGCTGTCAAATTGAGTAACCATGGCTGACATACGATGCTGTGGATAGCAATCTACATTTACCTGTACAGAGTGAGTTATTTGCAATGTTTTATAAAATAAACATGAGATGATATTTTCACATTGGCCTATTTATGATTGTTTGTTTGGTGAAGCTGTGTGTAAAGCTGTTATATTTTGTACATACAATCTCTTATAATCCTTTACACCTTAACCCATTTCAGTTGGTTGGGTTGGAGGTGCCCGACATGTTGCCCATGCTGCCATGCACCCATGTCCACACCTAGCTGAAGGGGATCAGCACCCGAGTGTAGGGTTGTGTAGGTTTCAACAGGGTCCGTTTTAGTGAAGAGGAGAGGGGGTGTTGTGCCTCTCTGCTGGGTGCAAAGGTATAAGAGGGTGGATGCATAAGCAGGTGTGTTGATGTGTGGCAGATCAATGATCTGTACAGAAGTACTTGCTTGACTTGTTCATTTGTCCTTTTGATTTGTGGAATTTTCAAGTCATGACGGTCAAGAGAGAATGGATTCAATTTTCAAAGTTCATTTTGTAAATATAAAATCCCAACCTACTTTTTATAATAGATTTAATCAGAATGAAGAAGAAACAGAAGGCATAGACCCATCCTCCAGATGTACTATTGATGTACGTCACATGACAGATTGGAAAGAGGTCCCAAATAGAGGTAGGTGATGTTCAAACTATTAATCTAAACGTAAGAAGATATCTAAAAACATATAAAAATGTAATAGACCTTTTCCCCATACGTAACTTGTAGCGCCCTCCGTCCTTGTTCAGAGATGGTTGGTTGGCCCTGATGTGGATGGCTTCAATAGATCTCCAAGCACCACTTCGTCTCAGGTTTCCAACCATATCCATATTGAGTCGTTGGGCCATCATGATGACCTGGATAAAGTCTGAATTTTGGATAGGGAGCCCCGCTGGTTTGTGATCTTGACAAGACTTCAAGGGTGATCAAACCGATGTGAACATGAAACTGCAATATTTCAATGTTGCTTCAAAAGTGCATAAAACAATACCTAGGTCTTCATGGTATTCACAAGACATAAGTAAAGCGAAGCACGAGGGAAAGACACAAACTTGAAAGAACGAGAGACAGGGACAACATTTGTATGTAAAGTTAGTTGAAAAATCCAAAGCATGTTACTATAAAGATGCACTTATATATGCACCAGAATGTGACAGTTCTTCCTTCTTTTGACTCACCAGGCCAGAGGCCTTGAGCAACAATCTGGCTCATTTTTTTATAATGAGAAAGTGGCAAAAATGCTATGTTTGCCTCACAATATAATAGTTCTCAGAACAAAGCTGTAAGGTTTCAGAATGCTCAATGTAAGTGCAGGTTCACGAGGTTGTAGTTACATAAGGTAGTTCTGCAAGCAACTGGTAATCTTGATTTTGTTCCTATTTGGTTACTAAAATGTAATATCAATGTCACTTTACGAGATTATTATATTGTAAATGCATCACTTCAAAATGGTGTATTCCATGTGAGCTGAAACAAGCTTATTGTCACACCTATTCTAAGCCAGTCTACAATATATCAATCTGCAAGACAAGGTCTTCAACCTGTCAAGACACGATTTGTCTCATGATCCCAATAAATCACCATATGGTTAGTGACATGTCTTTTAGTATTACAGGTTTCAAACTTTGGAATTACTTGCCACCATCCATATGGTCATGTCCAACTGTCACCAGTTTCAAGAGCTAAAGATCACTGTGTTCACCAAAGATTAACTGCTTTGCTTAAGTATTTTTTTAATGTATTTCTCTTGTTTCTTTACCGTATGTATTTTTTGATAAGTGCTTTGCTCATTCTTTGGTTTGGTTGTAATAAGTTATGTTAATATAATTTTACATGTGTGCATACTTTTGTGAATCACTGTTTGACATCATTGATTGACCTAACTGTCTATAAACTATCCATTCTTATCTGATGAAAGACAGCCAAAACTTTAAATATACTTTTTTTGTATTTTTTTACAGATCCTAATAAGATCTATATTAATGCTCAAGCTGATTGCCTAAAGGATGAATTGCAAACTATAGTTTCCTCTGAACAGGTATGTTTCCAGTTTCAGGTTTCTATGTGGTATGATCAAGTAGAATGTAATTGATATCAGCAATTGGTTTTAGAAACATAATTGAAAGTTTCAAATTGTTTTCTATTTCATCATTTTCAGTACCTTAAAATCTTCTAGTATATGGTGCTCTGCACCGAGTAATATTTGAATTGGCATTTTGTCTTACTACATTAGTGGAACCAATGTTTTTTGGAATCCTTACACCTCAAATGATAGAACTATAATTGGTTCAATTTTTTCTATGCCCCCTATGCTTCCCACTCAGGGATCGAAGATCATAATGGGGCAAAATGTAAAATTTGTTCTATCATGTTGTAATATATTTCAAATTGTTCCACTCATTGCTAGGAATTTAAAGAAAGTCAATTGTCATGTTGCACTAGGGTGCTTAGTTTAGGAGTTATATGGAGATGGTTATGTGCTTCTGAGGAGTGAGGCCCTGTGGCCTTACGAAACAGATTTGTAAAGCATTATGTAGCTGTATCAAATCCAATTAATTAATTAGTTTAGGAGTTATATAGAGTACAGTAGGTCAAATGTCTCATGCACAGAAGCCAAACTTTCAAAATGCACAGATTCAATTGTAACTTGTCTCAAATTACTCCTCTCGGCAATCAAAATAGGAAAATAATATTTTTGAGAAATGTGTTACCTCAGAATCGGATGAAATTATGGGTCAAAGGTTATACATGTACATATTTCTATTGGACTTTGGCTGCAATAACTCTGAAGAGGGACATGACAAATCAAATTGCATTAACATTGTAAATTAAGTATATGTTTGAGATATCAAATATTTTGGGGAGTAATTTGAGACCAGTTTCGAAATTCGACACAATTGGACCAATTTTAAAATTTTACCGGTGTATAAATTTTTTGACATATGACCTATTTGACGTTATAACGCCTGAACTATGCACCATAGAACAATATGACAATGGACCTCTTTTTATTCCTTCCGATGTGAGGAACAAATTGAGATGTATTACAACATAATAGGACAATTTTTGAGTTTTAGCCCCATTATGACCTTCGACCCCTTGTGGGAAGCATAGGGTGCATAGAAAAATGGAACCAATTCTCGTTTTATTATTTGAGTTCCACCAATGTAGCAAAATAAGATCAAAAACATACAGCGCCATGTACTATTCTCTAGTATCAAGAGATAATGGCTGTTCATGCAAAATTACATGTACATTGTACATGCTCAACTGGCTTCTGGCAATTCAATGAGTCCATTGTGTCAAGCAGGTGTAACACTTACTGTTGAACTGCTAGTATAAAGTAGTAGGCAGACTCGAGTATTAGGCGTATAATATTTGATGTAACATATCAGCGTTATTTAATCTATTGCCATTCTATTTCCAGTAATGTTTAAGTTCTAACGAATGTTTGATGACGTAAAATCAATAATATGTTACATATAATATCTGGTAGAAATATATTATCGATTTGACGTCATCAAACATTCGTTAGAACTTAAACATTAACTGGAAATAGAATGGCAATAGATTAAATAATGTTGATATGTTACATCAAATATTTTACGTCTAATAACAAGTCTGCATACTGCTTTAGTGATTGACTACCTACTTGACTGGCTTATGATATACTTATTTTTCATTTTCTAGATATCCTTTTGTTGATTAATTTCCAATGTATGTTAAATACCTTATTATTTTATTTCTAGGTAATGTGCACATTTTTAAAGCTATAAGTATAAGCTATATTGCAGGAAAGACATATTATACAATAACAAAAAATCACAAATTTAAAAATAGAATAGAAAGTGATGATCCTAACTTAAATAAATAGCCTTGCCAAATGAAAAAAAAAAACCATTGTATGTACATGCTGCTAACCAGTGTTCATGACAGTGGCATATCCTGAATTTTGTACTTGCCCAGCATACAAATAAGTATATTGGAGGGAGAAAAATATGGAAGAGAAATGCAAAAAGAGAAGAGAAGGAGGAGGAAGTGGGGAAGGAGAAAACTTAATTTTGTGAAATTGACCTCATGGTAAAAGAATTAACAATGCCAACTAATTTGGGAAAAATCAACATTTTTTATCATATAACAGGAGCCAGAAGAAATGTTAACTACCAATGAAAGCCAGCAAATGTCACAAGGTGAAGAACTGACTAATATGTTAACAATTAAACTATACAATGTACTTAAATTATATTTAAACTACCGGTATGTTCATAATGTAGCGAAATCAGTATAAGAAGTAAAAATGATATGTAGTATATTAAATAATCTCATACAATTTATATGATGCACTTCTAACCTTCAGCTCTATGGTGATTGGGACAAAAAAAAGCAAGACATTTCTTCTCATATTAACAGTTGAATACATGAATCCAAAACCCACCCAAGTCCATTGGAAGTGATTTTGAGAAAAAAAAACCTGTGTATCATTTTAATTCCTTCAGTTAGATTTACCTGGTCAATATGGTAAGTTGTACGTGCAAATGGGTGGGTTAAACTGTATTAAGTATGGCAATTAGCATTTCAGGGACTTCGTGGGGTTCATTTTAAATTATGGACTTGGGTGGTTTTTTGAATCATATACTAAGACAATAATGTTGGAATGAGATTATCACTAGGAAGACAATACAAAAAAAGCACACAGTTATGTATAATGCTGATAAGCATTCTGCCATGTAATATAAACCACACACTTTCCTTGATTAAACCCATTTTTTTTTCAAAAGTCACTCTCCAGCAATGAATATATATGTTACAAGTGGGCTTTTATACATACTGGATTTCAATCAATGTGTTACAAGACTCAAATCATGGACTTGGGTTGATTCTTTCATACATGCTATTTTTCAAATGCTCAATAGACACAGAGGATGAATTTGAGTTGCTCTTTCATACATATGACAGGCCTATGTATAGCAACACTTTCCCATGCTTAACTCAATTTGGCCAAAGTATGGACTTGGGTGGCTTTTGTATTCATATATTCAATTACTTGAACACCCTCTCAAAATGTATTGTACCAACATTGCCCCTTTTATCAATTTTTCTGCATGTTTGTTTGGTTTGTTGTCAGGATTTTTCCCTTCAAAATGGTTTCAGTTTCCCCTGCACTTTTTAATTTCTTCTTGTGTCTAAATTGTCTGAAATAAATGAATGGTTTGGTTTTTACCTGTTTATTTGGATTTTTTGGGAGTATTGAATTGAGGGAATATTAAAGTAAGATTCGGAAATGACAGCAGTAGTATAGCTATGCAATTCACCATTAATTACAGCGCCTTTGTGTATCCTGGAACAACCTGCCGCATACGTTGCACTGGGACACATATTGTAATCAGAATCAAAATGATCAATGTGAGCAACTGAGCAAATCATCACAACTTTGCTAGTAATTTGAAATGTTCTAATTTTTTTCCACTTCAGGAAGAACAATACCAGAGCATGAACATTTGGCAATGGATACATACATAGATACATACATAGATGAAGACACCGAATATTTTTCCATGCCAGTAGAATCAATTCCAGAGCAAGTAAGTTTGGCAATGAAGAAGAGCAACAACGATATATATGAAGAAGCTGAAGATTTAACAACGCCAGTACAATCAATTTCAGAGCAAGTAAGTGCAACAATAGAGAAGCTCAGCATAAACGGAGAAGCTGAAGAATCCTCCACTTCAATAGAATCAATTCCAGAAGACGTAATCTCAGCAATGGAGAGCAGAAGCAATGAAGTGAATGAAGATGTAGAACTAAGTTTGTGGGATTTTGCTGGCCAAGATCTTTACTACATAACACATCAGGTGAGTAAAATAATGTTGGTCGATATCACCATGAGGTTGAAATGACTGAAATTAACTGCCAAATGCCAGGGCCAAATGAAACTTAGTCCCTATTCTTGAATTAGATATTAGTATTAAGAAACCAGTAACCTCCATGCTACATAGAATACATATCTACCCAGTAATGATTGCTTATATTTTCTGTCATTAACTTAAGCCCTATAATGACAAATTTTGGCATTTAATTCTCTCCTCACCCCCTGGTTTGTGAAAGTATAGGCCTATGATGTATGTCCATGTTACACTGTGTCCATATGTATGAGTAAGCATCTTATCAAGGCTTTATCTACATGGTATTCAGATTCAGATTCATTTATTTGGTTTCATCTCAAACATAGAAATTCACAAATATACATGATAATAATAATAATGATAATAATAATAATGATAATAATAATAATTGTAATATTGAAGTAATAATAATAATAATAATAATGATAATAATAAAAGGTGAAATATCATATGAAAGAGACGGGGATGCCAGTCCTGAACGCATAGCGTGATTTAGGTGGCACCCCAAGGTTTACAAAAAATATCATATAGGGCCTAATATTAATATAATTACGAAAAAAAAGAAAAATACAAAATTGGAATAGGTATTTAAATACATACTACTAAAATCCAATAAATTTAAAGGAAAAACAAAAACAGAAAAGAAAAACAAGGGTATATACAATCACTAAACATTTATACCATGGAAGATGTTTTGTACAGAGAGCATAATAGCAATAAGATACAATTTGATACAGAAAAACTAAGTACCCATGTGTATAATATTAAATATATAAGAATATGATTTAGGAGCGAGATTGTATAAAGAAAAATTAGAGTGCGGGGGTGCGGGGGGGGGGGGGGCAGAACATAAGAATATAACAATAATAATGACCTATATTAATGGAGCGTACTTGTTGATGGTCTCACTAGAGTTGTTGTATTGAGCAAGAATATGTTTCTTAAGGGATTTTTTGAATGAGGCAAGGGAGCGGCATTTTTAATGGTTTTATTTAATGAGTTCCAAGTCATTGGGCCTTGGGTTTTGATTGTGTTTTTAGCAAGTTTAGAATCAGTATAATTGAATATGATAGTGATATTTGTTTGAAGGAAAATACAAGCGACTGAAAATTAGAACAAATTACTAAACACCTGATCTGTGAACTTTTTTAAAGACAATTCTTGTTATGTTTGCACTATGCAGGGCATTATTAACAGCTGCTATCAGTACAGGCCCGTAGCCAGGGGGTTCGATCAACCCCCCTAAAATTTTCACACAAAAAAAGGAGAATAATTATGGGAAATGTGGGCAAAATGGCCATTTAAGCATAAAAATTGTTATTTTTCAGATCAGATTAGCGAGGTGATTTGAAAATCCCCCGGTTTCTGTACATGTATGTGGAAAAAATAATGATGATGTAATTAATGCAATAAATATAGCAGAGTAATTTAGGTCTGTGTCTCATCTAGATTTGAAGATTTATTAAAAAACGATGACCGAGAAAGCTTAGATTAGAGATGAAGGAAGTGATATAACATAGGAAAGTAAGCAAATAGTTGATATTATTTGTGATGAAATGCACCCGATTTGCAACTTTTTCTTGTTTTAACTGAGCTAATTTGCCTCTTTGCTGCAATATATTTAACCCATATATTCCTGATAATAATGCAGAAATGGTGCACCAAATACCTTCAATTGGGACTTCATTTTTCAAAATTCTTCAAATTCTGAGGGGGCACATCCACCCTCAGACACCCCCCTGCACCTGATTTGAAACTTTTTCTTGTTTTAACCACGCTAAGTTGCCTCTTTGCTATAATATATTGAACCCATATATTCCTGATAATAATGTAAAAATGGTTCACCAAATGCCTTCAGTTGGGACTTCATTTTTCAAAATTCTTCAATTCTGAGGGCCACATCCCCCGTCAGCCATCCCCCTACGCTGCGCTCGCGCACCATGATGGCTGCCATTACGTCCATTAGTTATCTGCAAAAACGAACCCCGTAACTCGGAGGGCTTACTACGGGCCTGCAGTGCGATAGGACTGATGGGTTGACGCCAAGATAGTTGTTAACCTCTCGCTTGAAGCTCAGTCGATTCTGGTTGGAGGTAATTGGATCAGGTAGAATATTCCATACTATGGACCATAGGTGAGGATGGAAGGAATTATCTCTGGTGGCTGACCAGGTTGGATCTTGGAATTTTGATAGCTTGGTTGCTTTCTCCCAATTTTCTCACCCATCTTTGCCAACTTAAGCACTGGCCCGATTTATTTGATGGCATATAAATTTCTTACATATAAATCTATTATTACATGTTTGTTATATAGCAAATAACATACACTTCACCAATTAAAAGAGGCTAATTATGATGATTCTGGGTATGTGTAGGAATTGTGCTATTCTGGGTGGAAAATTATTTTAAAATTGCACTGTATTTTGTTTCATGCTAATTTTACAGGTTTTCCTATCGAAAAGAGCCCTGTTTGTTGTTGTCTTCAAACTTCCTGGAGATGAAGTAGAGGTATGATTCTAAATAATATATGTACTTAAAATATATTTCTATTATATGAAACACTAATAATTAATCACCAGACCATCTTAATCCGGCTAGTTACATAAACAGTGTCTATAGTGTATTGTAGTTTTTGAGTGCTGGATACTATAGCGGGTCACTTCTTAAAGTGACTTGCTACACACCCACGTCCAAAATAGTGTTGACAAAAATGTAATTTTTCTATTTTCATCATATGGCGGCAGTGCAATCTTTCCAAAAACAAAACAGGTGCTTTTGAGAAGGCATTGCACTTTAGTGGACATAGACAGCTAGTTAAGGTTTGGTTAGCTTGCTGGTTGACTTGGAAGTTGAAAATTAATGTTGAAATCTTCCCAATTTATGTTTTGTGTATTGTAACTGTCTTCCTATTGTTTCTTTAAATATTCTGCAACATTCATTTAAAATTTAAAATAAAAAGCCAGTTATTAGCTATGAGCCATGTATGGTAGCTTTTGCAGGCATGTGCCATTAAGTGTAGTATAAAAAGGTGGTTCTCTCAGCCTGTAAAGAATTGTCATAATATATTTTTACCTTATGATTTGAAGGAATCTGAATCTAAGCTGTACTTAGACTTCTGGATGAAGTCTGTATACTCATTGTTAGTTGGGGATGAAGATAACAAAGAAAGTAAAACTGATTATCCTGAGCAAACCCAGCTGTCACCGCCAATTTTCTTAGTTGGTACACATCGAAATAGCCTACAGGGAACTCCACAGTCGAAAAAACAAAAGGTATGTTACCATCCTACCTTCAACCTACATGTATGCTTTGCATGTGCCTTTCCTTCATCTGAAGTTTGACATAATATAATTTAATATAGTCACACATACCAGGAATTAATTGTAATGTGTGTTTGTGTGTGTCATGATTGGTGGTAAATTATGTTACAAATTTCAAATACTTTAAATCAGTTGTATAAAGTAGGTTTATAGATGATCAAGAACTTGGTTTACTCATTGATTTCATCACCCTGGATTCTTGACAATATTTTCGTTGAGCATTTTGTGCATGAAAATGTAACTGATTTCTGGGTTCCTCAAAACAAACAAAAAACGTACATTACAGAAAAATCCCCCCCAAGTGAAATTTGCCCACTAAAGCTAGGAAACGGACTGCTGTAGCCTGATTATAATATAGGCTATTTACATGCATCTTAAAATGTGACATTTTAAAGCATCATTAGTGATTCCCACGAAAGTGTAAAGCTGAATTTATACTTGATTGCCGAGTGTTTACTTCCATTTTCAGAGCCTCAAGGCGATCAAAGGTCTAGCACACTTGGTTCTAAAGTAATGAAGTTTTGTGATGCTTATTTTCTTATGTATTTCATTGTTTTTTACCTCCATATTTTTGTTTTTATCTCAATTTCAAATTTTCCGCCTTTGGCCCCCATGGACCAGATCGTGTTATTACCTTTACATGTACATGAAACTTGAGTCATTTAAATTAATATGCAAATGTTTTGATTCATTGCAGGCAGAGGAAATATTAAGTGCCATAGACAAGAAGCTGAAAGATACGCGGTACAGAAGCCATATAGTACCACAGCAATTTGCTGTTGAAAATTCCCTTGATGATGATGAAGAGGTAGGTGGTCTTATAATTAGTGGTAGTACTATTATCATCTTAAATATTGACAACTATTGAAGTTTCATGGTTTAAGTATACAATCATGATATGTCTAATATAAAACAGAAGATGGAAGTGTATTACTAAACAAATATTCATAATTCTATTCCAGTAAAACAGTGCTAACCGACGGTTCTTTAGTCCGAAGGTTCTTTAATCTGACGTTTTGTTTTAGTACAAAGGTATTTTATTCCGATGGTTCTTTATTTCGACGGTCCTTTAGTCCAAAAAAGGGTTCTCCTGTCTGAATATAGAAAAAAAAGCTCTTTAATCCGAATTTCGAAAACAGGTTCTCTAGTCCGAATATGAAAATAGGCTCTATAGTCTGAATTCAAAAACATGTTCTCTAGTCCGAATATAGAAATAGGTTCTATAATCCGAATTTAAAAATAGGTTCTCCAGTGCGAAATTGCAAAACGGTTCTATAGTCCGAAATGGATACCGTGTTCTTTAGTCTGAATCAGTAAAAAGGTTCTATAGTCCGATTTTTATTTAATCATTTGTTTCAGTGTCAAATCATCATTTTTTTTTAATCCGCTTAAAAGGGCATTTCGTGATCCACAGCCTCATCCCTCCACTTTTCTCAAAAAAACTGGAAAACTCTGGCTACATAATGTTTCAGGCCTAGATATCTGTGGCAGTGCAGGCGAATCCATTTGGATTCTCAGAAGAGAATTTTGCGAGAATCCTGGTTCACGCAAATCTACATCCGCTGCCGCTGCACAATGATTGAAAAATATACTGCCCTCATACAGTTATGACACTCCAATTCAGTCATCCAAGATGGTGGCTCTGGCGAAACAAATCATCGGCACGCAACCGATGGCTGTTTTCACTGTTAAAATGCCTTCTCAAATCAGTATTATTGTACAAATTATTAGTGATTTAAGTAAATTATACCATAATTCGTCATTTTGGGGTTTCAGTTGCTTAAATAATGAAGTCTAAATAGTCAAACCGGGACTCAAAATGGGTACATAATTTTTTCTTTCTGTACACTGCCAATGCACTATGCGAATCCGTATGGATTCGCCCAGTTGATGTTTTACGAGAATCTTTGCGAATAGATTCGCATCAGATTTCTGAGCCTGTGTTTATGTACAAAATATTTCTTGCAGATTAATTGTTCAGCAAAGATATCGTGAAATTTGAATTTCGTTCTGGTATACCAGAATGAAATTACAACACATTGTCTATGGAGCAGTGTAATACACATAATCATGCATAACTCGCAAAAGCGCAAAATCGGAATCAACTGAAATTTTGGGAATAAGCTTTTTCATGGATATCTACTGAAAAATGTCATAAAAAGAGGATGACATGATCACGAAATACTCCTTTAAGTGCAACAAGGTTGCTTTTTCTGGATATTTGCTGTAGCGTACATTGACGTTAATCTTTATTCTGATATGATATTTAACAGTTGTTCATTCTGATGTAATATTATATACTAGTAATATAACTACTCTACAGTGTATTCGAGCTCATATTTCCACAGCGCCATCCCATGTAAATGCTGCGGATTTAGTCATTTGAACAAATTAGTTTACAGAATAGATATAGTAGTCTGCACAAGTTATGGTTTTATCTTGCCGGGGGGTAAAATATCCTGGCTGGCTTTTATCAGGGACGTCGAAAGTATGGGAGCGGGAAACATGTATGCAATTGGCAGTAATGGCCGCTGGCCCTGGGATAGTCCATGTCCCAGTCATGTTTCGTTTATACTGTTGTACAGTGACGTACGGGAACCATCGACCAACTTTAAGAAATTTGCACCAAAAATGGTCAAAAAATGTTAAATATTTAACAAAATCATAAAAAAGCCTGATTTTGGCCCAAATTTTAAATATTTTTAGTGAAGTTGGTCAAAAATAAAAAAAATAGATATTTTTATCTAGTTATTAAAAATTAATCCAAAAAAATTGTGGCCCAAGAATGTTTTTGTTACATTGACCAAAAAAAAACACAGTTTTGGGGGATTTTCTCCAAAAATAAGCATTTTGGTCCAAATTTGACCTCACAGATGAATTTATCAAGTCTTTGCCATTCTAAATATGTATACTTTTATATACTTTAGATCAACAATTTAGCAGTTATGAGGCCGAAAGTTTCCATAATTTCAGGATTAGGATCACCCGTAAGTGGTCTTATCTATGACTAATATATCTTGTATAAAACATTGTTATTTAAACTTAATATTCATATCTTTTTCAGTATTGATTTTTTTTTTCAAAGTTACTAAACAACACTTGTTCAGTTTGTTTATTCTTGTCTTCTTTACCAATGCAGTCTATCATAAGAAATAAATACCCCTGTTTGGAAAACAACCGATAAGAATTAGATAATGCAAAGCTATATTCTGAATAGAATAAATCTGCTCCAACAACCCCCCGTGATATACCATTTCCTAACAAAACCTAAATGGTAACCTGAGCTTTATTGCCAGTTGAAAACAATCCTCTTACGTCCCACACAGTACGATTTACACCTCTCCTACTGCAATAGATATGCTTTACATTTCCTAATCTTTCTTTGCTTACTACGCTAATGTTACAATTGTTTTTAAACAAGAAAATTTTATCCAAAGGGTTACATTTCAGCAAATCACATCAAAGCTCACATTTGGGCGCCCCGTTCCTATTTTAAAGGAATTTTTATTGATAAAAGTTTTGTTGATTGATTGTATTTATCAGTCTCTGCGCTTATCAACTTCCCGTGATCAACTTAGCCACAGTCTGCGATGTGGTCTTTTTCCAGTACATGGTCTGTGATCGCTCGCTAGATGTGCTTACATCTCACACTCAAAGATGAGGTCATATTGACACTATACATGATAGCAACTCTGTAAATTTTGTGTAAATTATTTATTTTAATCACAGATTATAGAACTCAAGAAGAAGATTATAGAGGTAGCAAAACAACAACACTACATGGGTGAAGATATTCCACTCCGCTGGTTGGCATTTGAAGGGGCAGTGAAGGAAGCAGTTAAGCAGAAGATTCACTATACAACAGTTGACCAGGTAATAGCAGGGAGAATATAATTTGTAAGCAGGCAGCTTACCCCACAGTAGGTTAAGCTGTATGTGTAAGCTGCCATTACACTGCTTTTGCAATTAGTGGAAAGCTAGTGCATTGTACAAGATGCTCACACATTTAAGCAATGAAATTGTTGTCTCTTGTATCCACACTTAGACTTGTTTGAACCTTTTTCAAGAGACATATGAGTTTTTGGAAATACATGATTGACATGACCTTAACTTATTCATTAAGTTGACCAAGAATACAAGGAATATACTTTTTCATGTGTGAAAACGTAATGGATCACATTTGTAACCATTGTCCTGATTATATAAGATTGGGGATGGTCTATTTAGAAATCCTAGTCAAGATACAGTGATTGAAAGCCGGGAATGCATATTGAACAGGATGCTAGGGTTGTATGTCAGGTGGACACCCACATGATGACCAAGTCAATTTGTGATACAGTGCAACATGTTGTGTAAGCTTGATCTATAGCATGCCAATTGAATGGCCCATAAACACAACAATAACAAGCCTAGATAGTCTGTGCCCTTGTGGCAACAGTGATGGGCATGCTACTTATTTATTCTTTTTTCATCATTTCATTTAGGTGAGAACATTTGAAGGTGCAAAAGACATTTCAGACTCAGATGGCTTAAGAACCATGCTTCAGTACTACCACGATGTGGGTGTTATCTTGTACTTCCCAAGCGCAGGTGCACCTCTGTGTGAGCTTGTGATATTGGATATGCAGTGGCTTATTGATGTATTCAAGTGTGTTATCACAATTCTAAAGAAGGAAAAAAGGGTAATTAAATATAATGTATAGATGAGCTGACTTCTGACGTCATTGCCTGGCAGTATGCACGCACATCATATTTTGTTCAGGACTTGTGCTTTTAAAACTCCCACCACATCACAATGACACTATTGAACAGTGCAGTGGCTGTATGCAGTTCGCTGAAGCATATTGTTATACCAGTCCCTTGCCTTTGTTGCTTAACATTGAGGTCAACTCATCTATAGCATATGCATAAATAGCATATGCATAAATAGCATAAGTTGCTTTAAATAAGATCCCAAAATAACAAAGGAGAGATGTCTGATCAACAACCTTATCATCACTTTTTCTCTATCAAAATGTTGGTATCAGCGGAAAGGCCATACTTTTCTCATTGACCCTGTGAAATATTAGGGCTGCAAGATGTATTGTGTGGATTGTGTAAGCCCATATGAAGAGCTTGTTTCCAAACCATGTTAAGTCCACAACCACATGTTTCTCATTTACTTGTGTGATACAATCACAATTACTTTGACAAGTTTGACATTAGCGACAATGAGTTGTACCATCAACAAGCCATTATTTACCACAACAATGCTGCATAACAGTATGCAGACTATTCTTCTCATCTGGGAACCAAAGGCCTCACACAGTATTGTTACTGTGCATCCATCCACTGTTTGCTTTGTAATGGTGCGTCCAACTGAAATTACTATACTGCATAGGATGAACCTGCACAGGTTGGGATTGCAGGTCAAAGTCATTAAACTAAGATGAAAAGAGCTTGTGATGAAATCGGATCATCCTCTGTTGAAATATTTATGGTTTACCTAAATGCAAAGCAAAGCACTGTAGATATTTTTACTTGAATTTTCCAGCGTTCCCAAGACAGGCCTGCATGGGAAAGACTAGAAGATGAAGGAATACTGGAGGACAGTCTTATCACCTTCATGTGGAGAGAATTTCTGAAATCAGAGGATGAAGAAGAAAATCAGCAGCAGGTAACATATCGTTCGTATTATGATATATTTATTGTCTCAGGTGTATCACATGTGTATGTAGGTGTGTATGTATCACTACTAGTGAACTGAAACTTGGTAGCTTCCTATGGGAAGGGTTAGGGGTGTCAAAGACAACAAGGTCACTCAGGGGTCATATAGTTTTACATCATTCAGTCCTCTTGTGAAAGTCACAAAATTGTTGACTTTCGAGATCAGTCGCCAAAAAGGTCAATAGGAAAGAAGCCCATATTGGGGGGTCATTGGATGAGAAGCTCCTAAAATGGGGGGTTATTCAGTGAGACTTGTTGAAATACGAAAATGTCAAAAAAAGGAGTCTAAATTGAGTCAAATTTTGAAAAGTTAAGGAAAAAAATTACAAAATTCTAGTAATTTTAGAGAGAGAAAAAAGGGTCATTTTAAAATTGCTTGATGTCACATGCAGGCTGTCAACTTTTGACTTGCACATACACCCACAGGGAATATAGCCAGGCACTCATTATTAACACAGTGCAACAATATGGGTATCTGAAATTAAACATTGTAATAACATATTTGCATTTCAACAACTCTTCCTATACCTTTGCACAGGAGCCAACCGTTGTTAATCCGTGATGAATCCACAGTCCAGTAAGCGTATCTGCGAATGCATACGCGTTATGCAAAGCGCGTAGAATTCGTCATGCCTGGAACTAATTACGCATGAACATGCACTATCTTATGTTGGAGGTAGCGGTTAAACATTACCACTTTATTCTTTAGTTTTATTGCTGATATTAACAGAGAAATCACCGATCTTTTTGTATTAAGTTTGAGTGGCAATGAAAAACGGACATTCCGAATGAAAGAATCATGCGAATTAGACATCTTTAGCTTGTTTTCGTTGTTGAAAGGGATTCATTCATGTTTCACCGTTGTTCATCACCGATTAGCAACTCGCATTCGGGCACGTCTGCGTGGTTTACTTTGCTCGGGCAGCTAAAGCTGCCCTCGTGAAAGTAAACCACGCAGAGACGACAGTTCAACGCATCGTTGATGTCGGTGATGAACAACGATGAAACATGAATGAATCCCTAAATGAAAAACAAACACACATGATTATAGGTGATGCCACTATGCAATCTTTTCTTTTAACAGAAAATGGCTTTGATAGAATTGATGAAGAAATACTACTTGATAGTACCCAAGAATTGTACAGATCCAAAGGTAGGTTCTCCAGCAGAGTCCAGGTAGCGAGGGCGATTTGACTTGCGGATATCTAGACATGCAATTGATCACGCCAATGCAAACCATACAGGACCTTTCATACCGACATCTGGTTACAGTGGTATGCAGTTTTGAAGAAGTACAAAGAGAGGAAGATGGTGACGTTGCGAAGGATGCGTTTGTCGTGCTAAAAAGGAATGTTTTAACTCGTTCAACATTGTTCAAAAACAGTTCCTAAAAAAAATTAAAAAATCCTGACCTACCTAGTACCTACCCTATTTTCGATCAGCCTGTTACGCCAACATAACAATTTTTTTTTTTGGCCTAAGTGGTGGTTGAGTTCGGAGGTCAAATAGGTGGAAATTGCTATATAAACCTTGTCAAAGTAAGTGAAATCTCATGATCTAAGTGAGTATATAGGTGTCCATCTTATTTCCAAAAATTTACCAAATATTAAAATTTGACTTTCATTGGCAGTTAGAATGAACTAAAGGATTAAGATTGAGCTATGTTTCATTTGGTAAAGCAGGATAATATTTTTTTAATCCAAAACATTTAGTGCTTATTTTTTTCTGGAATTGGGAATAGGTACTGAACGTTGCTTGCAATTTTGCATTTGGTAGTAAAATAACAAGTAAAGATCGAATGTGGAGAAGTTCAAATTACCCATCGGTGCCATTCTTTCTCTTTTTTTCCAAATAGAATTCCTGTTATTATGTTCCTGCAAGACTTCAGACCGATGCTTTGAAAACATGTGATCTCACCAAGGCATCTGCTGGACATACAGTGTTCTTCATTGATTTCTTTGACTTTCTGACATGTGAGTGTTGTTATATAATAGCAACTTTAAATTACCATTTTCACCTGACCCAGTGGAGTTGTTGGAGAAGAATGCCATACCTTTACATTTCTATTTGTGCATTTTGTATAAGACACCTTGAGCTTTTATTCAGGTTATGACCTCAAAATAGTCATCAACACTCATCATAGCATCATTTTAATTTACAGGTGGCATCTTTTGTCAACTTCTTGCACGTGCTGTAAGCTGGTCACAAGAACAAGAAGATATATCAGGAGAAGTGGACCTACAAGAGGGTATTTTCCCAGCAGGCAGCTTTCATACATTTCAGTTACAGATGTGTGAAAACAAGATCAAGGTATGATATCTGCCCCCTGAAGTATTCAAAATACAGTATTTGTAAATAATTCATAACCTCTTGAATATGCATGGTACACGAGACCCAATCAAACATAATTATTCGCAAAAACATGAACTTGATGCACGGTTACAAATAAACAACAGCGACCTCCGAATAACATATGCACAGCACATCTGCCTGGAAGCAGTTAAACGGAGTTGTCCCACAGGGTACACTTGTGGGTCCTGCATCATTTCTATGTCTTGTAAATGATGCAGTTAATGCACAGGACTGACATGTTATGACGCTGAAATATGTTGATGACTTCACCATTGTAGAAAATTCACAAATAAGCAAAGAAAGTGTCATACAGGAGGACTTACACAGGTTTGTTACTTGGTCAGACAACAACAACATGTCTCTTAATGCAACAAAATGTATGTCAATGACTGTTTGCTTTTCACAACAACGAGTGAGTCCATCTCCTCTTACTATAGCCGACCAACAACTTGCTTAAGTGAAAGTTGTCAAAATCTTAGGTATTCAAATCAGTTCAGATTAATAAAACAAGCATCTAGTAGGTTATATATGCTCACTACGCTTAAGCGGTTCAACCTTCCTGTTAGAGACATGATTTCCGTTTATGTAGGCTATGTTAGGCCATTTTTGGAGTATGTAGTACCAATAAGGCATGGTGGTATCGCAAGTGAGCAAACTCTTGCAATTGAGCGCATCAAAAATGCACATGTAGAATTTTTTTGGTCCACCATAACAACTTACCTAAATATCAAATTGATGAAAATTGCATATTTGTGTTCTAAAGACACAAAACTATAGTAACAGTTTTCTCATTTTTTTGAATTTTTGTGTTTTAAAAATATGGGTCAAAAAGGATCAAAATTTGACTTTTTTCAATTTTGACCAAAATTTTTGATATTTTAAGGTATATTTTTAAAACGAAGAAAAAAATAAAAAATACGAGAAAATTGTTACTAGTTTTGTGTCTTTAGAACACAAATATGCAATTGTCGTCAATTTGGATATTTAGGGTAAGTTGTTATGGTGGACTGGAAAAAAATTGGCATGGAAAATCAAATTTAGCGCTTTTCTCAAAAACGGCTCATTTTTTGCAGAAATCTGCCATCCTAGTTGGATTCCTTGCATCATTTCCTTTATGTACTTGTCATTACTTTTAAAATTATACAAATAAAACAATGCCTAAATTTTCCCATTTTTAGTGATCCTTTGTAATTGGTCGCTAGCAGATCGGGTATTCAAGTTTTTAAGGGAAAATGAAAGATTTGTTTAAAAAATATTTATATCAGTTATATTTCTGGATATTATGGAAAATATAAACATTTTGCTTTGGGACCGAGGGAATATCCTAAGTCCAAAGCAAAATGCCCTCAAAACAACTGATGCATTCATTACTCCTCTAATTAACACAACATGAGTAGATATATTAGATAAGTTATGTTTTAGGTCACAGGTCATTTGAGGTCATTTTCCAAAATTGTTCAAAATGCCCCATCCTTCCAAAGTTTAAGGCACCCCTGTCTGTGTAACTTGGATAAAAGTGTCCATGAGTAGTGAAGTATTATGTAAGCTTTGAAGAGCAAATTTGAGGTCAACTTCAGTGCTACAATGGTGGAGGTTTTTCAGGGATCATTTGGTAACAATTCTAGATTTTTTATGCATTTTATTATCTGCGGATGGATTGTATTGTTGGAGAATGATTGCCAGAGATATATCACAGGAATTTTAGTTGGTTTCTTTCTATTGGCTTATTTTTTCAATCCATTAGCAGTCATATAATAGCTTTTTTACTCTAACATGCTGAATAGTTTCCTTTATGATAACTCAATTCCGCAGTTTTGCTTTACAGAGAATTCTGCTTTTCCCTCATTATATACATAAAGCATAAAATGTAAGATACTTTTCTATGCATAACATTCTAAGATACCTACTAATATCAATTTCTGAATTTGTTGAAGAATACTTGGGATGCAATATTTGTTTTCAAAAGCAAAACAATCAGTCAAAAAGACAACAGGATAACCCAATATGGTGGGCCACCATAGCATTATGTATGGCGTTATAGTAACTTTTTTACCCATAATTTTCCCGTCATGGCAGGTCACTGTAATACCGTACGAGGATGATGGTGATAATGATGATGATGATGATGAAGATGGCAGTGAGTGTAGCCCATGTATACCTAGTGCAAGTGGAGACATATCACTAAAGGTAATAATTACAAGGAAGTAAGCTCAATATGATTGGTGGCTAAACAATAAGTAGGCCTATAGGGTATTATCAGTACAAATTATCACAAAAATGTGACATTTTTTGGTCATCTGGAATATCAAAGACTCCTTTTTTAGGCCAATTTTGGTATACAAATGGGTCAATTTGTCAAAATGTAGAGTAATTCTGTGAAAACTTTACCAATTAAAGGCAATATCAGTGATTTCCAGGCTCACTGCATTTCCGACAGGAACTGGAACATTCCCTGCCATCAAAACCTCAGAAATAGTGAGTAAAAATGTGCATTTGTCTATCAAATATTCACCAATGTGAAATAAATAGATTCTTACAAAGATGCAAAAATCTGATTTTTGATGAAAATCATACATACACACACATTTCAGTCTGCTCTTTAATATTTTTGTACAATTATTTAAAAAGCTCTTGTGATTTATATCTCTAGGTCAGAGACTTTTTGGGCGATTCTCTACTAGATATTAAGAAAACGTGGCTACCTGGATTGAGGTACATATTTTGCATGGCTTGTACTTGTGGCAAAGGTGATCAACACTATGTTGATTTAGATATGTACCTTTCACCATCGGACTACTTCTTGTGCACACAAGTACAAGGGAAAAGGAAGAGAGTGAGGAAAGAACCCATCAGATGCAAATTCAGAGCACAAGGTAAATATGGTAGTTTTTTTTCAGATTAATTAATTTCAATATATACATGTATATCCTAGGCCTACTTCAAAAAATGTTGATCTCCCTATAGTATCCTAGAAAGCATGATTGTTAGGGATGGCTTCTTAACCCAACCACGAGTAGACTGCCAGCTAGGCCATGGCAAATAGGCCTGGATTCTATTGTTCAAAACGTGGTTCAACCGTCGGTTACCAACTGGAACTTGGGTTTTGAAGCCATCCCTTACAAAGGTTTGTGTAATCAGGGTAGTACCTTAAAGTCAAAAGGAAAAGAAACACAAGGAAATGACCAGAACAAACAGAACTAAACAAAATAAATTGCAAGAGCTCCGCCGTTGCGGGCGCTTTTGCAGAGATGCCACTAGGTGCATGTAAAAAGTAGGAAAATACCGGGGTCTGGTATACCCAGAGGGTGTTCAAGCCCCAGCTTTTATCAATCACAAACCTGTTTGAAACCCTAAAAGCGGCATTTGTTTTCATGAGAAACACTTTTTTTTCAAAGAGGCTCCATTTTCAAGTTACAGCACTTTAAAATGTGTACTTTCCTATATTTAACCATGCACAAAGCATTTTCAAAACTTGTGCACTGGCTTTATTACATGTAATGACCTATGCATCTGAATTACACATATGTGAAGCACAATTTAAAACTTATAATTCATTGATTCATGGATTCATTGAAAATGGACAGAGCTCCGCCGTCTGACAGGAAATGTCAGTAGGAACCAAGTCCATAAGTTATCACAACTGCATGTCATACATTATATCATTTCTGCATACATTGGCTAATTGTTAAAAATACCGGTATATGGGACACTAGCCACCATATAGCCTCAAAATTGTCGGGCATCAGGACTTTTCCCCATCTATACCAAGGTGAAAAAAAAATAAAAGGTACGCCTATTAAATTTATTTATGCTTATGCTCTACATGTCTCTTTTTATAGGAAAAGACAAAAAACAACAGCTGAAAACATTTGTATTGAGACTTTGAAAATTATTTAGTTCTACTTAAAAAAACTTTTAGTGAGAAAATCTTTATAAAAAAAAAGCGAATTCTGATTCGGTAGTAGAAAAAATAGGAAAGTTAGCATTTCTGGGCTTTCCATAGTATAACCTTAAATCTGGCAGTATTATAATACGCTATTGCAAGGCCCCTCTACCAGGATGTAGGCCTAACTGGCTTAGTAACAATATTTTAGAGCCACCATATAGCCGTAAAATTGTCAGGTACCTGGACTTTTCATGGTATTGTGAGTGATTAAAAATGAAAAGGTAGGCCTATTAAATTAAAGTGCAATTTATATGTTAATTTATATCTTTCTATAGGATTATATTTGTATTGAAAAGTAAAATTATCTGATCTTAATTTGGGTGAGAAAATCTAAACAAAACTCTGAACTTCCCACAGCATAGCCTTAAATGTGCCCGACAAAGCATTAGTTTACATAACGGCTGCTATCTTCTCAGCTAATCATGATTCGAGGTCAGACCTCAGTGCCAATGATATAAACAAAGTTTTGCTTTAATAGTTCTATATATGCACTAATTGGGAGGATTTGAGACACTGCTTGCTCATGGCTCGTGCACAGAAGTAGGGCCTATAGACAGCATGAGCCCAAATTGGTGCTTTATCTATTGACTTGCCGAATGTAACTATCAGTCCGGCAAAGCAACACTGAAAAGCAAACATTTAAGCAAAATTCTGTTACATCTGCATGCAAAGGAGACTATTCTCTGAAATTTTGTAAAAAATTTCGTAACAAAATGCTCAAAAAATTACACTTTCCGTCCAAATTTTCCTAGCTAAATAAGTAACAATCATGAACGATCATGCAAAGATCGCCCCCTCAAATTACCAGCTTCATTACTCAAGCGATGTAGCAAGAAAAAGTAAAAAACCATTGCAAATCTGGGCCGATAACAATAGCTCAAATTTGCGAGCAAATTGAGCTAAAAATGAGTAACATGTAGCAAGGAGATGAAAAATTTGAGATATAAAGAAAAGAATATCTAAGTTAAAAATAGCTAAAAAATATATATATGTGTATATTAATGTGATAGCTGTTGGTATTGTAAACCATGCATCTGAATGAATATTCATGGAGGTACTAACCAGCCCAATTAAATTCTGTGTGGAGGGGGATGTGTGTGTAGGGAGGTTAAGGTTTGGTTAAATAGCTCCCAATTCCAAAGTTTAACCCTAACGCTCCTGAATACTACAAAATACTACTTGATATATGCGCTGTTCGTGCATGCATCCCACGTGGTGTGATGACGTAATCGCCCTAAGTGATATATAGGCACGGTTTCGCTGTTAGCGAAGCCCAAGACCCGTGGCAAAGTGTCGCCGACCGAGTGCTTGGCATGCGAGGTGTCTCGGGTTTGAATCCCACCCAGAGTAAACAACTTCTTTCCTTCTTTTCTCTCTTTATTCTTTCCTTCTTTCCCTTCCCGTCGCCAAAAAGGCCCTAGGCGGTTAGGGTTAGGTGACCACTCTCGCAACTCAGTATAGGCTTCCTTATCCCTAACGCTCCTGAATACTACAAAATACTACTTGATATATGCGCTGTTAGTGCATGCATCCCACGTGGTGTGATAGCATAATCGCCCTAAGTGATATATAGGCGCGGTTTCGCTGGCCAGTGAAGCCCAAGACCCGTGGCAAAGTGTCGCCGACCGAGTGCTTGGCATGCGAGGGTCTCAGGTTGAATCCCACCCAGAGCAAACAACTTCTTTCCTTCTTTTCTCTCTTTATTCTTTCCTTCTTTCCCTTCCTGTCGCCAAAAAGGCCCTAGGCGGTTAGGGTTAGGGCCCATGTTCATGCAACTTGGACAAAAAGAGAGGTATTAGTTAAGCTATGTGTTAGATCAACCTCTAATGACTTTAACCTGTGGCCATTATGGTCACAGGTCAAAGTCATTTGATGTAATTTTCAAAAATTATTCAAAATGTTCCACAGAATTAAATGGATTTTTATGCAACTCAGTGGACTGGTCCTTGGGTGAGGGTTTCTCAGATGTACTAAGGACTTTGGGGTCAAATGTCATCTAGGGGTCATTGCTAACATTTTGGTTCAGGTTTTAAAATAATTGCTGCATCCACACAATGAAATGGATTTTGATGCAACTGAGGTGGCATGACCCTTAGGTGCAGGTCACTTATCAGTACCTATTGGGGGTCATTCTATGGTGATTTTTTATGCATTTTGTTAGGCCAAACATATTTTTAGAAACAAATAGAGAACAGCTAAACTTCAGAACTTGAAAGCAAGTGACCCATCCCCGATGTGATCCACATATCTTCTTGCTTCATATCCTCCATATGTTACTGTACACAATGTTGCAATAACAGGTATGGGTTTTTTTTTTCAAAATCGTATCAGACCTGGGGTCAGACTTTTCTCAAATTCACTTCATTGCTTATCATACTGATAGATGAACAGAAATAACTAAATTGTGTTTTGTTGTGCAGAAGACCAAGCCAGCAGCAGTACTCAACCAGGAATGCCTCAGAGTGGAGAACTCTTGCCTGTCACACCCTCCACTAATGTAGCTGGAAATCAAATCCATGTTACTGGAGATTTAAACAAATTCCTGGGACCTGTGACTATTCAATCAAGCTGTCAGAGTGGTATGTTCATTTTTATAAATAATGCTGAAAAGAAAACATGTCATCGCTTGAATGCAAGAGCATCAGAAGTGTGATGTGTGGCAAGATTAGGTTTGTGATAGGTTTAATATGCGCATTTTCTTAAGACATTAAGAAGTCTAGAGGTGCACATCTCAAACCTGTAAGTTCTTCCCCACTGGTTCACCATGTTCATTGTACAAAAAAGGTTCTTCACAAAAATCGTTTTCTTGATGATTTGGAGCTTCTAAGCACTCAAAATTTACACTTTCTGTAAGGTGAAGGTCAGATGAATAGCTATGAATACACCAATTGCAGAGAAAACCCACAGAGTCCATTAAGAGGTCACAGAAAATTGCCAGCTAGATTGAGATGAGCAAGTGCTGAAATTTTGGAGTTGAATAATATCGCAGTCTCACAGGAGTAGTCGCACATCAAATTTTAAGACTTCCTTTTATTTATATAGTATTGTTCCAAAAAAAAAGAAGAAAAGGTTCTTTTTCAGATCCAATTATTCTGGTACTTACTCAGAAATATTTCAATTCCTATCAAGAATCTTGATCACTCTGTTGTGGTGTTTCTAGATGTTTGATGAAACGGCAACACTGTTTGGTCTTGATGACATTTCCAAACTTCCTGGTTGCTGTTTGTTGATGACTTGATCGTAAATCTTGTCTAGTCTGATAGGAATTAAAATATTTCTGAACAAGTACCAGAATAATTGGATCTGAAAAAGAACCTTTTCTACTTTATTGAACTATGAACGATCCTGATGAATCTGTTTCAATAGTATTGTTCCAGTTTGGTAGAAACTTGCTATGACAATGCAACTGGAGAGTGTCATTGCATTGATGTTGGCTTTTCTTCACATTTTTATGCTTTTAAATGATCAAACTCAATTGCTTCCTCTTTCATTTTCAGTCATTTCTTGCGTTCAAAATGCCAAACATCTATGTTCAACTGCAGATGTCGATCAGCAATGCAGTCAATCAGACAGATGATAAAGAGTACAAGAACACAGTAAGTGAACCAATTAAAATTATTTAATGTAAAGACAAGAGCAAGTAATTTTTGAGTGAGGGTACAAATTAATGTAATATTACTGATCCCAAAACACATCTAACACTTTTTTGTATTTGTTTATAGATGTCCTTAAGGGATCTAAAATGAGAGTTTATTGCGTTTCAACAGTATTTTTTGTGGGACATGAGGGCACCTCAGAACTATCGAATTGCATTCTGAATACGAAGCATGTCTTTCTGATATCAAATAATTTTCATTTTTTGAAAATCACAATATAATACAAATTTTATGACAAATTATAAAAATTTGATATTTTTCAAATTTTTGATATATAGCAGTCCTCAAGTAAATTATATAAATCTAATGATATATTCTTAAAGTGTATGTAGCAGGAGGAAAAGCCGACGGTCAATTGAAAATTTTGACCTTTCATTTTGAAGATATGGATTTTTTCCCAAAAAGACCTTATTTTTGTTTGGTGTTTTGGGAAAAAAAAATCCATATCTTCAATACGAAAGGTCAACATTTTCAATTGATCGTCGGCTTTTTATCCCACATACACTTTAAAGGAGGACTGGGTTGACCAGGCAAACTTTCAAGGGTAACCCAATTAAGTAGGCTTAAAATATAATCAAGCCAATGTTTAGTTATTGTTCACCTCTATACCAACAAACTTTACACAGCTCCTAACTTGTGTTTGCCAGATATTTATAGCGGCCTTTAAGTATAAATCATCAGATTTATAAAGTTTACTTCAAGAACTGTTAAATATCAAAATATCAATTTTAATGATTTGCCATAAAATGTGTATTAAATTGCGAATTTCAAAAAATCAAAATTTTTGATTTTTCAGTATTCAGAATGCAATTTGATATGTCTGATGTGGGAATTCTCAACTTAGGGAGGGCATAAACCCTATTGAATACTACGTCACACATTCTCATTTTTTTTTTTAAATTCTATCCACCAAGAGGCCTCCACGGGCAATTTTCATGAAAATACAATAAAACAGTTGATAGATACAAATGGTTGTGGAATTGAACTAGAGACCTGTCCTCTGATACCTCTGTCCATCACATGGCTGCCATTTCAATTGTTATATACCATTCGGTTGGTTTATTGGATAGGGTCTATAGGTGATGATGGTCCAATGGTTTTTGTTGCATGGCTCTGTGAGGTATGCGCAATTAAGTTTTATTCATAGCATCATTCCCAGCATTGCACATTATTTTTTCATACATGTCATTAAAACTTATGAGTTTCTTTCTTATTGCAACTGGTTTCAACGATAAAATGAAAATTGAGTTTGGTTTAATAGAAATTAATACCATCAATCATTCCTTCCCAGATACAGTGGCAAATAATATTTTCTTGTACAAAAGTTCTTTTGTTTCCAAATATCCTTCAACAAGCACAGCAAAATAATAAGTTGAAAATAAATGTGTAGTTTTATAATAGGCCTAGACTAGAGTGGGAAGTTTTCTGTGTCATGGAAAAACAAACAAATTCACAGAATTTAAGAAAAAAACGGAAAACACTGAAATTCACGGAAAACATGTTTTTTTCCTGAGAAAAATAAAATGAAGAAAAAATAATGAGATGCGAGGTTAAAATAATGAAAAAGAAGTCTGTCTTTTAAAATATCAGGCTTAAAACAACTAAAAAGATAATGCAAAAAGATAACATCCTGCACATTTTGTCTTCAAAAATAGTTAAATTTTATGAGTATGTAAGTTCGCTTGTCTGAATCAATCCAAATTTGGAGATAATTGTGATGCGATCAAGCAAAATCAGTCGAAACTCGGAAATAAAAATGTTCACTTTCTTATAGGATAGTAAAAAGCATTTTCAAAGCTGGATTTTGCAGAAAACCCCACTGAAATTGAACAACCAGTTCCAAAGATATTAGCAATTAAAGAGTTTCCAAAACAAGAGGAAACAAAAGGAAATATTTTCTTTGTTTGGCTATATCTCAAAATCAATATTTCCCAGTTCCGACTGATTTTGCTTGATCGCATCACAATTGTGTTTCAACACCTGATGCACAAAATGGTGTCACTTCAACCTGTTGTAGTTCTCATCTCAGTGATGTTTTCTTTAAAAAAAGTTGATCCCTTGATAAAGGAAGGTCCTCTCAATTTACTGACCAATCAGGAAAGAATTAGGTTAATGTTTTCTGGTGGAATCAGGAATTTCTTGAAACACCCTGTTTTAGGTCTATTTTTGGGCCAATGCAAGTACTATATACCATTTATCAGGTCGGGGACTTCCTGCATTGAGCTGTGTTTGCATAGACAATACATGGGTGAGTGCACACACACAGTAAGTGGGAAACTGTTCTAGCAGCAAATGCATTGACAGTGGACATCCCTACTAATATGGCTGAAATTGGAACAAATTCGCATGTAGCGTGCCTAAATTTGCTTTTTAAAAGCTGAACACATATAAGATTAATTTCCCCAAAATCACATGCACACAGGCATTTCTCGTCTCTTTTTCTCTAATTTCTCTTATATGTTTTTGATCATTTTAGCTTATTTTAGTTAAATGTGAGCTTATTCCCCTTTTACTGGATCTTGGTTCCTTATGAGTAAATATCTCAATTGCCTATGATGTTTACAATCCAATACATGTTTCTGTGTAACATGATTCTTTATTCTTTTTCCCCTTGCTCCTTAGGCTTAGAAATCTTGGGTCTGGTTTGTTTTTGTTTTTTGTTTGTTTTTTTCAATCACTTATTTTTAAAAGAAACCTTAAATTTGGACAGTATTGTATCAAGGACATTTTATATTTGTTATTCACTCACTTTATTTGTTAAATGCATATTTGATTAAAAAACAATTAGCATTTCCATTTCAATTTAGTCCAAAAGGGCACAATGTTTTACCATAAAATGTTCACGCATTATTTCGTCGGTCGCAACACATAGTGGCGTACGTGAAGGACAAAATACGTCTCCGAGCAAAACGTTTTTGAAGGAGTCGATACTCCTCCACTGTTATCTCTCAGTGGCCCGATTCCATATAAAATTAAAGTATAAGGTACAAACTATTAAACTGTATCTTAAGGAATAACTATTATAGGATATTAGCTAGCTCTAAACCTATACGCCACTATGTGAAACGGAAAATTTGGAAAATGGCTATACGCCACTATTTGTTGCGACCGACGATTTTGTCGATACTAGCCTTTTTCAAAATGGAGGAAACACGGAGGAAGAGCCCATGAAAAAAAAGGGATCAACCTGCCTTATTTTAATATTGATATTTTGATTCATATATTTTCAGATTCAGCCAGCCTTCCCAGGAAATGACAATTGGTATCTAGCCTTCAACAAACTGAATAACATCAGCAAGCATGTAGCGGGCATTCAGCACAGCCGATATCATGTCCCCGTTTCTCCTCAATGGAAAAACAGCCAAAGATGTCAATCCAATACCAGATGGTCCCAATGGTACCAACAAAGAGATTGCTGTTACTGGAGTAGCAAGGTGGGCAACAAATGAAGTGGAGATGAGTGTATTTTCATTAATATCACAGTACAACAGAGAGAAACAACTTTGGGGTTTGACCTCGTGTAACTCACTAACCATACATCAAAGATAGTGCAAACTATTCTTTTTCAACCCAGTACTGGATGGTCCCACTGGCAACAAAGTTCCTGATCTTGACACGAAGAGTTTGCTGTTGCTGTTATTGAAGTAGCAAGCAAGCAACAAGTGAAGTAGAGAAGACTTTTCTAGAATTTTTAATATCTTTAAGCTCCAACATAAAGAAAAATAGTGCAAGCTATTCTTTTTCTGAATTGCTTCAAGTTCTGTATAGAAGCACATGTGCAATTTTATTATACCGTATTGATTCCCAACAAACACAAAACATTTTTGTTACATTTTCAAAAGAGATTCAAATTTGGTTACAAGCAGGATCTTTACCAAAGGCTGGGAATTTTCAAAAGGGTGCACAAAGGTTGCCAAAAATGTTTTTAAATGTTGAGTTTTAAAACATTGAGTTTCAAATAATTTTTATAAGTGGCCACAAAACATTGCCAACAAAAGGTTTTTTAAGCAATGTTTGTAAAACAATACTTAATTTTACAGTAATATTTTGTCTTTTTACAATGTTTTTAAAAATGATGTCCTAATATTTTAACAACTCTACAGTAAAAGTTATATAAATGATTTATAACTTTCTGATCAATGTTTTATAAAATTTGAAAACATATTTTATGATTTTATTATCTGCCACTATTTTTGCTGAACCATGAAATGGTATCAGCCTATATGAGTGAATGTTACTAGCTTACTTACTAGCTTACTAACTGACTAACCATTTGGTCTGAAATGTACATATCTCTAAATGCCATGAAGGTATGACCCCATGAGTGGTGTCATATGAAAGAGGAAAACATACAGAATATAATAAAAATATTTCCAAATGTTAGAGGTCATCCTGGGGTCACAGGGGTCAAAAAGGTCATTTTAACCGAAAATGCTCGATTGAGCTTAAATTTAAATGCAATGATCCTTATGACATTCTACTGAAACATGTTTAAAACATTTAAAAATTTATTTAAGGTCATTAAGGGGTCAAATGTCAAGTTTTCAAAATGCTTCAATTGAGCTGAAATTTAAATGCAATGATGAGTGGTATAGGCCTACCACAATATACTGCCAAAGCCACATGGTTCAGCTATGGTGCGGTTATCGCTCTAGTTCAGAGGAGCACTCTTTATTTGCCATACTTTGAAAGACTCACTACACAAAACAATATTATAATTCACAATAATTGGAATGTATTCAACATGTTCAACTCAAAAAGGTATTCAATACCCATCAACATTGTAAATAATAGAAGTAAGTACTGTATACACTACTAGTTGGAAGAATTGTGTGATTAATACTTTGAATTTGTAAATATTTCATTATGTGTATGTATAAGAATGTGAGTTTTGACATTTTCATATGTGCACGTACACAGACACACCACTTTCCTTCATATTTACTCCAAGTTCTTTAAAGGAGTGTTTCGTGATCCTAGCATCCTCTTTTTATGACATTTTTCAGTACATATCCACGAAAAAGCCTATTCCCAAAATTTCAGTTGATTCCGATTTTGCGTTTTGAGTTATGCATGATTATGTGTATTACACTGCTCCATAGACAATGCGTTGTAATTTCGTTCTGGTGCACCAAAACGAAATTCAAATTTCACGATATCTTTGCAAAACGAATTAATCTGCAAGAAATATTTTGTACATAGACATTATGTAGCCAGAGGTTTCCAGTGATATAAAAATCTCAACTTTTTTTTGAGAAAAGTGGGGGATGAGGCTGTGGATCACGAAATGCCCCTTTAAATGATTTCAAACTAATTTGTTCCAATTTTCTTACTGAATGTGGCAACACTACATGGGGGATTCCCAGATTCCCTTCACAATCATGCAATGTTTACTAGTATAGAACTTTGGCAAGAACTATTATTAGCTGTACAGTTTAATTGCCCTTATTTAGTTAGGTGGAAAAAAAACACACCTGTTCCCACTCATGTGTTTGACACTGATAAGATATTGACCTTTGCATTGTGTTTTACTATTGGTTGTTCATTTTCATATCAATTAGGGACCGCTCAATATTTACGCCAGCTAGGGGCGAACAGGAGTAATGAAAAAAACTGTACATGCTCCAAATGTTCAGATTCCCATTGTTTTCCAAATTTTCTCAATTTAAAACTTAACATTCCCCCTCATGGTTAAATCTTGGTCAAGGATGAATTTGTTTATCTTAATAAATTCAAGGGAAAGAATATAGTTTATAATAACAAATTCATAAAGATGAATAGGAGATTCATCTTTATGAACAGCTTCAATAATTCAACAAGGGAAAAGCATATGTAAAAATATATTTTTCTTATTAAATTGTAATAATGTGAAATCTAACTGAATCTTTTGTCCGTGGTTTTTTGTTCTTTCTTGTATCCTTGCTTTATTTTGCTTGTCTTCATTTGTAGTTTGAATTTGCTAATAATAAAGGTTGATATATATTAAGTATATGCTGAAGATGGTAAAACTTACAGACAAAAAATGAAAGAAAAAAGTGCCCCTCTGACAAAAAATGAAAGAGAAGATCAGGAGGGCAAAGGAAAAGAAAAGTTTTCTACCAAAATTCAGCCCGATTATTGTAAAGATAAAGCCATTTCCATCCTGATAATTGGCGAAAATAGTGTAAAATACCAAATTTTTGCACATCGTCCCAATAAAGCCTTTTTTTGAAGCTCCAAGACATACAGTCTCTATGTATTGTATGATGCAACTGTACATTTTTTTTGTCTTTGTCCCGCAATTTTATTTTGCCCCACCCCGACCAAAAAAGCTGGCTATGCCCCTGCCGGGGGGGGGGGGGACACTCATATACTTTCATGTGTTGTCATCTTAAAGCAAACCTTCAAATTTCACATCCTAAACACTGATCTGGAGCATGTGAAAATACCATCCCTAATCACTGTACTTGTACAAAAGGGACCCACTTCATCATCATCATCAGTCCGCTGCGGAGCAGGCGACTACAAGCTTTCTCCAACTGTTGCGATCTTGGCCAAGCGAAACAATTTTGTTTGGCTGCAGCATCCCTTCAGTATCTCCCAGGAGGTGCTGTACATACTGTAAGTACAGTATAAAGGGCCTATTCTTTCACAGGCCCGTCATCTTCAAGACGCAGTATATGGCCGAGAAATTTGAGTTGATGAATCTTGACTCTGGCAACCAGTGGAGTGGTGTTGGTCAGATTGTAGGTCGATCCACACACTTGATGTTTAACATGACTCTGTAGCAAGATGTTGCAAAGGCATTGATCTTGTTTTTCATGTCTTTGGTGATTACCCATGACTCGGACCCGTACAGAAGGATAGTGACACAAGTTGTCTCAAACAGCTTGATTTTTGTTCCGATTGGCAGGGATGGGCTTCTCCAAAGGCGTTCCAGTTTCCAGAAAGCGGCCCAGGCTAGTGCTTTGTGGAGTCCTTGTAGAGCACCTGGATGGCATTGACCACAACCTTTGGTACTCCATAATGCAGCAGCACTGAGAACATGATGGACCTGTTGATGGAGTCAAAGGCTTTTTTGAAGTCTGCAAAAGTGACTGTCAAGGGAAGTTGGTACTCCTTGAAGCCTTCCATGATCCTCCTCAAAATGTGTATTTGCTGAGCACAGCTTTGACCTGATCTAAAGCCAGCCTGGTTGCCCGGGCCTGGTTGCTTCTCAGCAAAGGATCAATGTGAGGTCGGATTCTGTTCATCAGGATCTTGTTGCACACCCCAACCTCACTGACCAATAATATTATTTAGGCACCGAGCTTTTCAATGAACGCCATAAAAAACCTTTTCACTGACCAACCATAAATAAAAAAAGGTAGGCTATCCTTTTCACTGACCTATCACCCGGGATTGCTATAACACACACAATTACATTTTAACATTGATAAATCTATAATACTCACCAAAGGGACTTAATTACTATAAGTATAAGATATGAATGTATGACAGTTGGTTGTTCTCCAAATCCATACCTGATGGCCTAATCCCTGACCTCATGTCCGTCAAATCCATACCCTAAACGCTGACCTGTGCTGAAATGTATACCCTTTTTTCCCAAAATAGCATGAAATTGCTACCCTGTGTGGACTGCGACGATGCGTGAAAAAGGTACATTTTCCCGCGGATTTCTGCTCGAGGATGACAACACATTTATTATTTATAGTGGCCCCCTGGGATTTTTTAAAGTCTCCCCATCTGAGTCAACTGGCAGGTTGTGGGTTCAAACCCAGCAGAATTTTTATTTTCATTATAACATGTATTATTTTCATAAAACTCTTATTAGTTTTTTGTAGTATCATATAATAATAGAATTAACAGCCTTGAAACTATACAGTAGGCTATAATTTATAGCTATATATTCTCCAGAATTGCACAGCATTCATTATAGCCCAGGCCTATTATGATTGTACAAAACTGCAATGCTCACTTCGATTGAAATCATAAATTTTCCAACCTCCAAAACATAATTTAAGAAACAAATTTGCATCACATATTGCCAAATGTGTATTATTAATAGATCAGCGTTCCCTGTGCATTACACTTGTCAATCAATTAAGAATAAAATAGAACCTTAAAGGTTTTTATATAATCTTAAATGCCTGATAAAATGTTATTAAAGCAAGCTACATGTATATTTTTGTATAACTCAATATTCAATCATTCAAAAGGCTGTTGAACTCCCAAGTCGAACTGCAGCTTAAATCTCTGAATGCTACAAGATATGAACACTGCACTGGGTAAATTCATATTGTAAATGATCTGGCAACTCTAGAATATTCCGTAGTACATACAGGAATAGCTATTTTCCATGACACATATACTGTCTGCTACAAGTGTGACATATCACAGGTAAGTTAATGTTGTGTTCTGTGATATTATGTATCCCTGCAGACAGCAAAACTCTTTTATTTCAGGAGGTATTTGACTAGAATGCATGAATAGCCCCTTCATATAATACCCCTGAATTGGATGGCTGGGTAGTACATATCTCAAAAAAGTGAAATATTCCGGAAAGGAAAAACACTGTTGTCTTAGTTTTAGCACTAATGACTATACCTTCCTTCTTTAAGAACAGATCAGGTTTTGCAGGCCTATGTGAATTGATACAGTCATGGCCATCTCCTCCATAATTGTCTATTTATTATTTTATATTTTGATGTGATTTCAATGTATTTTGCTTGTTTTTGATTATGGAAATAAAGATTCAATTCACATTATTAACTCTGTACACAAAAGACCCAAAAAACTGGAGTTATACATTGTGGGTACAGTGCAAGACCATTGTAAGTGCAGTAGAATGTAATAGCTGCCTTATGTAAAGCACATTTTCGCAGCATTTTCCTAATGGTCACTAAGCTAACCCAATATCACCTTTACATATAGTTGGGGGTCTTCATGTGTTTTTGATCAAAAGTAACTGAAGTACATTATTGAAATGTTGCAAATGGCAGCTATTACGTTTACATGCATGGTTTTGATTTTTTGGAGATACAACGTTTTTGCACAAGACTTATCATAACATTCATCATGCTATTGGCTGAAATATATGAATAACTTAGAAACCAATATACACAAAAAATACTAATATTAGAAATACCAAATTTGTATTTCTGTTGACATCAGGCTTATTTTGCTTGATCCCACCACATATACATATATACGTCTAGCCCTTTTCTATTCACAGATTATCCATTGTATTCCTTTTGTTCAAGGTTCGTTTCCTCGACCATTACCTAGAGTAATGGAGGTAGCTAGCTAGAGTAATGGAGGTAGCTAGCTGCCCAGAAACCATTATCAACACAATAGCTCAAGATAACGGTCTCGGGCAGCCAGCTAAACAAAAGGAATACCATGGACATTCTAGAAACACTATGGAAAGGATCGCAACATACATGTAGAGTCTGAGTTGCTTACTTGTCTCGGATAGAATTACGGAACAAATGCATTCACAGCTCGATTTAAATGCAAATGTTACATGACAAGAGAAAATTATAGAGGGCTCCTGCAGTCCGTATAACAGTAATTCATAACACCACTGGTGCTCAGTTAAATTTATGCAAATTAAATTTTAATTAACATAACGAAGTAAATATTCATAAATAAAAAAAAGTAACCGCTTTCATTATACTCAGTACATGTATATAAACTTGCCATTGGTTTTTAGAAGGGAATCTGTCTTTATCCTTGCCCAACCCAAAAACGCTCAACGATCCATGCGAATTAGCTGCTAGGCAAGAACCCCGGGATACTACCCGACCAGAGGAGCTTCGCAAACTAACCTGCGGTACTCATTACAAGTCAAGAGGCTGGGGGTGCAAAGCCTTACTGTGACCTACCCGTAATGGGGAGCACCATTGGACACAACGTTACTAGGTTATTCAAATATTTGCTTATACTCACATTTTTCTAAGATATAAATTTCATGGTGTTGAAATAGATCGTAGTCCAAACGTTGAAAACTCTATACAATTTGCATTATTCATTAATCATTTGAATAACAATGGTCACAGGGTGAATACACTCCAGCGGATTATCTATGCAAGTGAAAAACCTACCAAACCACTTCAAATACTGATAGATCAATTCTGTATTGATTTGATTAAATCACTTGCATTTGTCATTAAATAGACTCGTGAGACTCGCATACGCAGGACACATGGGAAGAATATTACACTATCTCGGGGTGTTTTTATTTTGGGAAAAACCCACAACTTTTACAAAATAATACATCAATTTTTTCCAATTTGTCGTTTGGAAAATGAATACACCATTCCAACAAATTTGTTTATTTTGGCTCGCCGTATATGTAAGATAAACGGTTCAAAACAGACCATTACCATAGATAACACTGGCCAACAAAATTTAACTTTTTTTCTGGTGACTTGGATTTAAGAGTTGTTTTTAACTAATTTGGGGTCGCTGATTTCAAATATGGCATCAGTTTTTCCCTATCAGGTCAAGTTTTTTTCTATGACAAATGGTGAAATTTCATGAATTACTATTTAGAACACATATGTTTAATAAGCAAGGACAGGATGAGTTATACTTTTTGCCTTTGTCATGTTTGTCTTAAAATATTGTACATGATACATGATGACTGATAAATACAGCTTTTAAGCTTTTAAAATAGCAGACAATCATACCTTCCCATGATGCTTTGCACCACATAATGGAGCTCTGAAACACATGGAATCTTGTATATTTCTACATGATTTATAGTCATAGAGTGAAAATTTGACGTGATATGCAAAAACTAATGCTATATTTGAAATCGGCGACCCAAAATTACCTAAAAACAACTCTCAAACCAAAGTCACCAAAAACTGTGTTGGGCAGTGTAATCGGTGTCTTGTTGAGGTATGGTTGAGGTATATGGTTCGCATGTTAGTCGCTCGGAAGGCGAGACCCCGGGGTCAACAAGACACCGATTATCTATGGTAATGGTCTGTTTTGAACCCTTTATCTACTACGTATGGGGTAATGCCGCTAATGCACCACCACCAATAACAATAATTCTGCCACTCACTAGCAATACTGTCTAAGCCCTATATTTATATTATTCTGCTTCACTATCGGCTATATTGCTATTTTTGCATTTTGTGTGGCCATCAGAATACTGTACCTGGAAAACAGCTCAATCCAACCAATCACCCCTGTAAAGCTTGTTTGATTCCACCTCTACTGAAATCAGCAAGTCATTAATCCACTCATTCATTTCTTTCAAACACTTTCAGATTGTGAGAATTTTGATTGACGTAACACACAACAACCACCACCATGTCCCTCCCACTAATCTTGAAGGATGCACCTTCCCACTTCAACTGGGACCTTGAGTCAGGTACATCCAAAGACTTTGAAGCACTGAATCTACAGATCACAGAGCATATTCAGTTCAACCCGACAGAGACGCCCATTCAAGCTCATTTATTCCAAAGCTTTCTACACATGTCAGGGTATAAACACCCAAGACCTGATTCCAATAGTTTCAAACGCTGTTTAAAGATTGCCTATGATAAGATTGATGCACTGACTGATAAAGATGCACGAATTGGATATAAGCTAGTGGCAAAATGCAATGAAGCCATTGTTGCTGGCAGACTAAAACTAGATAATGACATTGAAGATGAAATAGAAGATTTGATAGAGGAACAGACGAACAAGTCGAAGGCATGCATCGATTCAGTAAGAGCATTTGCTCTTTCAAGGCTAGGTCTTCCAAAGTATAGTGATACTGAAAAATATTATCGCCAGGCCATAGAACTTTATCCAAACAACTCAGATTGGCTATTTGGATTGGCATTGGTCATTGGACGTCGGGCACGATCTAATGCGCCTTATTATGCATTCACTGAGGAGATGAAGGAAGAAGAGGAGCTCTATAACCAGATTTTGGAATTAGACAACAACCACGGTCTAGCATGTGCATCTTTGTCACAATGTTTACTTCAGCAAAGAGGGTAATGAAAGTGCTGAGGCTAAAAACACTGCAAAGAGAGCAGAGGAAAGTCAACCTGATAATCCCTATGTTCGTAGCATGACTGGGACAGTTTACAGAAAAACAAAGCAGTATGACGATGCAATCAAGGCATTCCAGAAGGCATGTGATTTGATGAGCAAAGACACATATCTCCACCATCAGCATGGCCTAGTCTATCGTGACAAATATTATTCACAGGTTTTTCAGACAAATGGACAAGGTGCAAACTCCAAAGAGCCAGTTATTAGTCTTCTGAGAAAAGCCTTAGAATGTTTTACAAAAGCAGTTGACAGTAACAGCACTAACACAATGGCCCTGCTAGACAAAGCCCGTGCACATGCAGATCTAGGAGAGATTGAAACAGCTGATGAGGCATTTAATCTTTTGATAGCTACAGACAATCTTTCTCACAGCAACAGGTTCACATTCAACTACAGATATGCCCTGTTTTTAAGAGAAAAGCGTGCTGACAACAAGAAGGCAGCAAAACACTTCCATACAGCTATCGAGCTGGCTGTTACCTATTGCACCACAGCTCCAGTATCAAGAGAAAACTCTACACCAAGATTCAAAGGTATAGCAAGAGATTTTGGTACAGCTTGTGAGAACTTCCGGGAAATTATGAATGCATTGACTACTTCTACAAAACCTGAAGAGAGAGCTGATGGATTGAAAGGTCTTGCCTGGTTGCACCAAGCTCTTGGAGAACATGCAGCAGCAAAAGAGAAGTATGAAGATTACCTGAAGTGTGACGGGAAGAGCAGGGACTACAAAGCCATACAGCAGCTGATTAGATCCTTGATTCAACTTGATGACTTGGAAGAAGCTAGAACACAGATTGAAGTGTTGAGGACACTGAAACCAAGACTAGTGAAACCTTGCCATATTCAATGTCTCTTGCGTGAGGGTGAGATTGAGCAAGCAAAACCAAATGGAATCGGCATGGCAAAAGATCTCTTCCAGGAAGCTGTTGAATTAGGCAGTATGAGCGGATGCCAAAAGCTGGCAGATATTCTGGAGAACGACCCAAAGGTAGCGACGTGGGAGTTCCGTGCTGACTGTGCAAAGATACTCCATTGCTGTGAAACGAATAATGAAAAGGATGGTCAAATTTACAGCAGGACCAAGAAGCTGATAGAACTTGAGGATGAGAAATTTGGAACATTAAGAGAATTCCACCTGAAGATGGAAGAACTTAAACTGAAGAATGATAACCAAGATGGCAAAAAGGAAATTCTCACTGCTGCATCACAGGTGTTGAATGAAGCCAGATCTCTTCTGGATCGAACCATGATCAAGTTTCAACAGATTCATTATCCTGCTCTTGGGTATTCTCGCTGCATGTTCTTTTGTGTTGAACAAAAGAATTCTATACCAAAAGGTGTGCAAGATATAAGGAATGAAATAACAACGAAGCTTACTAAGGGGTATAAATGGGAGAATTTTGACACCAACTTCAAACGTCTGCTAGACTTCCTCGTAATGGTACGTAATTCAGAGTATTTTTCTATAATTTGCATGCAGCATTTATCATTTTAATATATTAATCTCTTTCAGATGGAAAAGATCCATTACAAATGTCAATACAATTGGGTCTGCTCTCTCAGTTGTAAAAACGTCATATCAACCTAACAATCAGTTTATTACATGAACTTAGATGAGCTTGGGTATAGCAATAATCTTGATCTTGCCAGCATCCAAGAATTTGTCATTTATTCTGTATAATTATGTGAAGGAGCTTTAGAATTGTAGGGGACACTGACAAGATTCAAGCTACTGCACGCACTGCATGGGCATACACAGCGATCACATTCATATAATTATAAATGGATATCCAACCCTGGTGGCATAAAAACAATATTTTTACAAAAACCGTCACCATTCTAAGAACTGTTCTCATATATGTAGAATGCATATTCGCTCTCCAACGACAAGTAACAGACTTCAAATATCCTAGCACTGATGAGTAAAATAAACAAGTATTTCAACTGCATGTGATGTTCTAGTGTGTGATTCTGTCTTCCTTCATTAAATATCTCAATATTGATATCGGGATCACACATTATATATTTTCAGATACAGCCAGCCTTCCCAGGAAATGACAATTGGTATATAGCCTTCAACAAACTGAATAACATCAGCAAGCATGTAGATGGAATTCAGCACAGCCAATATCATGTACCTGTTCTTCTCAATGGTAAGACAGCCAAGAATGTAAACCCAATACCAGATGGTCCGGATGGTCCCATTGGCAACAAGGTTCCTGGTGTCGACTATGAAGAGTTTTCCATTACTGACATAGCAAGGCGAGCAACAACTGAAGTGGAGAAGATAGTTCAGGAATTTCACAAATATGATAGTTTGTAAGGTACAACAGCCAAGGACAAACATTTTTGTAGTTTTTGACCTCTTTGAGGCATAACTCAATGGCCACACATCAAAGCTAGTACAAACTATTCTTTTTCTGCATTGCTTCAATTTCATTAAAGAAGCGCATGTGATATTTCAGTACTGTATTCAACCTGTTTTGTTGCCAAGGCACTTAATAACAAAGTCATTACAACTTTAATACAAGAGCATGCATATTATATACTTTGATAGATTACTATGCAAACCAATGTTGTATTCACAATAATAGAAATAAGCCAAATAACTCTATTCGCTGGCGTATTGCACGTTAGAATATGACCGTTGCTAGGTCAACTGGCTCACGCTTTCTTTGTTACGAACCACTGATCGAAATGATCACAACACAAAGCCTATAGCATATCATAATTCGGAACAGGTATATAAGCCCAAGCTTGAACCAGTAATCAATGGTTACTAATGTGCACTACGGCAGCGAATACATGTTTACATTACTGTAGCGAATTTGGTAAATTCAAAAATTAAATTGGGCTATTTATATTGAAGACATGACTTCAATCTTGCACACAGGGAGTGGGAATTTCAAATGGTTTACCTAAATGGGTGAATCCATTTGAAACGTGTGGAAGATTAAGGTCATGTTTTCCATATTGGATGTATATTTTTAAACTGGAATAGCCCATTTGTATTACTGTAAAAGAGTGAATTTTTGGCGCTTCATCAATTTTGAACTATACTTAAGCTTGTTTTTACATTCCTTATCTTGAGTTTTCATACATAAACCTATTCATAATAGATTGTATTCACACATTTTTGTCCTATTTTTGCAGTATAGCTTTATTGAGCATAGATACAGTAATAAATTTCCACACATACAGTAATATAATGGAAGAACCATATGCAGATTCTAGAAAAAAAATAGGGATTACGAAACACCCTATTTTGCCAAATGAAACATAGCTAAATCATATTAAATCCTGTAAAATTTGAGGGGAAATGGGCCAAAAACATGTTTTTTTACAATTGCAGTAACGAACTTCAAAGACTTGGCACAAGTATTTAGCATTCACAATGTTAATCTATGGTGTATCTTGCGTATTGGAGGTCTGAAGTGAAGTATTGATTTATCTTTCCACATGACTTATGTTCATCATTGCCTTCAGGCATATAGAATAGCGAGTCATTAAAAAAAATATAAAAGTAAAGATACATTCTTCTTTTGTCACGTAGAGTAGAGTACTCAATCCTTACGGAGACCAACATATACATAAAAAGAAGACAATTTTTTCTAACAGACCGCCCTACCCGAAAAATCCCACTAGAGGGCAAGCAAACATTTTTTTGGCCTCATTGTGTTTTTTAATATTGTATGTGGCAAAATAATCAAAAAAGTTCAAAATCCCAACCGACCAACCTTGACTTTGTATCTTTAAGGGCAATACAAACTTTATCAGAAACATAGTTTGCATATTCCTGTGGCAAATGGTTTTCCTTGGAAGAAACCAGAAGGGCGTACAAAAATCTTGGCTTTTGTTAGACTTGAAAATTGGCAAATTTAGTCCCCTCAAATAAAAATATATGTCATTGTAACATCTGTTGAGCAGGATGCCCTCAAGTTTTGTCTAAATTGTGATTTGTTTTATGATTGTAATGTAATTTACAATCACTAACATACCCTGCAAAAATCATGCTTTTATGCTGTATTTTTAATCAAACGGTTCATTCTCACAATCAAAATATTAGGCAAATCCATACACATAATGTTCATAACACTAAACACACACATGGCATATGGGATGTTCATAACATATCAAAGGTTTGACCGATGGAATCGCTATTTAATTCTAGCGTCTCTGTTGCATACATTGGCAACGTTGGAATTAAATAGCGATTTTCTTTGTTTTGGCTCATTTGCGTGGCTCAGAATTAAAAGGGGATATATCTGACAGTAAAAACTAACATTTCATGGAAACGAAATACACATCTATTTTTATGGAAATGCATGACTTTAAAACAAAATTAGCTTTAAATATAATACTACATGCTGTCTTTTTCTTTTTATAATTTTATTGAGTTATTATTTATTGTAACTGAGTATTGATAAGTTTTGATTTGATGCCGAAAATTATACACACATTTACCTTTCCCTTTTGAGGGGAAAAAAGACATACACCCCCCCCCAACACACACACAAACACCCACCCACACCCCCTCCCGACAAACAAGACAGCCCCTCCCTCCTCCCCAACACACTTTAACTTCTTCGGTTGGAAGGTGATTTCAGAAGGAATCATTTAGAATTATCCTATTTTCATATTCAAGGTGGCAACACTATAGGGATTCCCCTGCTGCACACACAATCATGCAATGTTTATGGCAAGTCTTTGGTGTCATAACGTGCAGCTAGCTACACAGATCATTACAAGCAGCTTATTAACCAATCAGAATTGTGATTTTAATGGTGTAATTGACATGCCAGCTACATGTGGAGCTACTATAAACATCCTCTTCCAAACTGTTTGTTTTATATTTGCTTTCAGGATGTCAATGGCATAGGCTTACTGGCTGAAAATCACAGATAGGCTACTACTTCTGTTGTACTTGGTGCGTTCAGGGGCGTCGCTAGACCGATATGATTCGGGGTGTACAGCATGTCTTGTGAATTGTAGACCCAATTTTTTTTAGCCAGGATGGCACTCAAGAATTAAAAAAATGGGGGGGGAGGGGTAATTTTTTTAAATTAGTAACTACAATAACATTAACAATAGGCCTATTACGTAACAACAGCACACAATCTTTTATATGACTCTTACAATTTGTCGACAATCACATAACTTTCACTGCATTTGCCGACAATCACATGGTTTTGCCGACAAAAATTGTGTATTGGGGGGATGTGACACCCCATACCACCCCTCTAGCGATGGCCCTGTGTGTGTTTGCTGTTGTTGTTGTTCATTCTGTTCCAAAGACGATGATTATAATTGAATTAAAACCCAACAACAACTACAGCCAATGCCTTTTGGTTTTTACACACAGTGATATGCATGGTCAGTTGTATATCTAAGATCCCTGTTTGTACCGAGTGAGCATTCCTAACTCATGCGTGGTACTGGTACTACAGCATATAGGATGAGTTAATGATGTTGTCATTTAGTCTGTATTTTACTTGTTTCCCCCACGTCAAGTTGGTGTACCTTGCTCTTTCTTTTAACTATTTAGTTAGGCTACTTGTTATTACTTCACTACATATGCCTATTTTCAGTCACATAAATTAACAGCAAAATTGTGAGGGAGGATAGTACACACTATTATACTACCTGCAGCTCACTACTCAATAATGTAATTAATATGACGTTTCTGATAGTCAAATAGCTGCACTTAACTTAAAATTTGATGCATGCAGCTAGCTGCACGATATGACACTGTTAGCTTCCCATAAATATTTGCTAGAACTGCAACCGGTCCAAGGTTTAATTGTCTGTGTTTAATTAGGTGGAAAAAAATCATGCATTTGTCAGTGATAGATTTGTATTGTGTTGAGCTATTGGTTGTTCAGTTTCATAAGTACACTGATAAGTCCAAGTCCCAAACTACAAATAAACTATAAAAACCTAGAAGTATAAAGAAAATTCTTACTCTTTTCTAATGTGATTGCTATAAATAATAATATACTTTGCAGAGTGAGTGAGCAAAAATGACCATTTTACAACCACTTTTGATGAATATTTCTCTAAGTTGTTCAAAAATAAATCTTTTGTTATGTTGCTCAAAACTAATATTTGGGTCCAAAAAGTGTTTGTTTGTTTAATTTCCTCCAAAACTGAGAATTTTGACCAAAATTTGATTTCACAAATAGATAAGACCCAAAAGTTTTCATAATTCCAGAATTACAAACAAGACAAAATGCACGAAGTATAGGTATTTTCGTCAACGACCAAATTCCCCAAACAAGCCCCAGGCAAATACATAACACACACTTCAGCTTTGAACTTTGAACTTAATTTCATTCTCTGGCAACCCATGTGTAATGTATGCACACACAATAGAACGAACAGTCTGCCAGCAGCCAGCACTGATCTAAAGCATCAGCAAGAAACTTCCTATCCAAGGTAAGAATAATGAATAATAGCTAATAATAAAACCAAGCATTTTATAACACCTTAGCCGTGTTCAGACGGGCTTAGGGGTAAGTTCGTGTTAAGCTAACACGAAGCTACCTCTGAGGTAGCTTCGTGTTAGCGCCCGTCTGAACAAGTATCGTGTTAACTACCTCGAAGCTTAACACGAAAGATTTACCTCAGAGAAATCTCTGTGGTAGCGCGCTAACACGAAGCGAGCGTTCCATGTTTCGGGGGTAAGATTGACCTTATGGATACAACACTTACAGGTTCGCAGTATTTTAAATTTCTTTAGCAATAAATTCACAATAATTTATCTCCGTTTCTCACCGAGAATGAACATGATGAAAGAAGCACCACAAAAACAAACAAAAAACAAAAACAAACAACAACAACAACAAACAAAACCCATTAAACTGGTCAAAAGAAGAAACGGAAGAGCTGAAAGATAAAGAAATTGAGTGGAGAAGAAAATAACAGCTAAAAAACACGTGTAGGACATAATTGCCCTGAAACTAAGAGCCATCGGCTTTTACAGTGTACTTGCAGTACCGTATAGCAAACGACCCTATTATAACTTCCAGGAAATTCCTATATTTACCACGAAGCAAAGACCGAGCCGTGCAGCTAACACGGAGTGCTTTAGAGTTAAAGACCACGAGGAAGGACCGTGTGGACAAGTATCCGTGTTAAGTCATGACCTTGCACTACCTCTGCATTACGGTAACACGGAGGTAAGCTCCCGTGTGATCATGCCTCTTGTAATACTAGCTTTAATGACTGTTTCCTTTAAGGTTTGACAACGTCTAATGGGAGTACACCGAGTCTTAAAAAATATATACTTCAGAGATTCAAACCATATTGCACAAGAAAGCTAATAGTGTAAGGATTGTTACAATCACAAATTTCCAATTTGCGAGTGTTCTGTTTTTGGTCAGTTCTTCTTCTTTCTTTCTTTCTTTCTTTCTTCTGTCAAACTTTTAACGAGCTATCGTAGCCATATTTGTTGTTGCATTAGTGTTTAACGAAAATCGTTGGGTGGGAAAGAATCGACAGTTGATGTATTTTAGGATCAAATTCCTGTGTGAATTGAACATGAGGCTGAAAATACATGAAACGTTTCACAGCTCATGTTATGCACTTGCTTACTCCCCTTGCTGCCCCCTGGAAACAATATTGGGGCAGACATTAACCCTAACAGGACTGTATACTACAAAATACTACTTGATATATGCGCTGTTCGTGCGTGCACCCCACGTGGTGTGATGACGCAATCGCCCTAAGTGATATATAGGCACGGTTTCGCTGGCCAGCGAAGCCCAAGACCCGTGGCAAAGTGTAGCCGACCCAGTGCTTGGCATGCGAGGGGTCTCGGGTTCGAATCCCACCCAGAGCAAACAACTTCTTTCTTTCTTTTCTCTCTTTATTCCTTCCTTCTTTCCCTTCCCGTCGCCAAAAAGCCCTTAGGCGGTTAGGGTTAAGCGCAACCACTTTTTACTATTTTTCAGCATTCAACATTAAATAAGGGGAGCGGGCATGCATGAAATAAACAAACTGTCCCAACCTATTCGCAATCTCAGTCACAATATTTGTCTCAAGTCTCCTGCAAACATACATTGTACATGCTACTTGTATGCTACCAGGGTACACTAAAACCAAAAATTTTACGAAGTGTCCTGAATAAACCTGTTTTGGAATGTTGAGATATGACCATTTCGCGAACAAAAATCCCTGATTTCGGGTTGTGTTTGAGCATGGGAACTCGATAGGGTGCAAAAAAGGTTAATATTGCTCCCAAATAGTAGATTTTCTGTGATTGTTTGTGTGGGGAGGAAAAACTGGGGGGTCATTCCCCCCTGATATTGCCACTGTGTTTAAGTGCATAAACTGTTCATTAGATACAGTCATTTGACAAAGATATCGTCCAATATGTATTTTCCGTCTGTCGACAGCCGGAAATTATAACACAGTGATGCGCAGTGGCAAAGACGGTGTAATACATGTAGGCCTAATTATGACTAACTCGCAAATTCAATGTCCGAATCAATTGAAATTTTGGAAATAAGCTTTCTTTGTTACAATATTGCTTTAATTTATTTCATGCATGATTTGTTTTATTTCTTCAATTAATTTAAAATTCTTTCATAATTTATTCAGTCTTCCTTTCTTTCTTCCATTCTCTTTCTCCCTATCTCCCCTCTCTTAAGCAAAAGAAGGAAACTATAAATGAGCAAATAACAGTAAAAAGCAACCAATAAAATAAAGGAAAAGACAAAAAAATCTATAAAATAAATAAAATAACCAACTATAACACATGGTAAATATTCATGTGAAACGCTTTGTTTCATTTTTGTGAAACACATTTTTTCATTTTCAATTTCAATTTTACAAGTTGACCTAAAATAACCTTTGACCCAAGTATGTGACCTAAAACACCACTGTTGACATGAAAGTATGCATAATGCAGCTTTAGCTCTTGGTTGCAATTGGTATTGGGTGAACAAACCATTTTTTTTTCATTTTCTGCCTATATTACAAGTTGACCTCAAATGACCCTTGACCTCAGTGTATGACCTTAAACACCACCAATACATGAATGTACCAATATTGCAGCTATGACCCAAGTTTGATATAAAATTGGATCGATTTAGCCCATATTTTAATATTGGTCGAGCTATGAGTTTTAAAATAATATTTTTAAACTCATAACAAGACCAATAAATATTGGGCATAAAGCATCCAATTTTATCATTATCATGTTTTGGATCCAATATTTTCACACACTTGGACTCATCAAAACACGATAATCAATAGGATTTAAACTGTTCATATTTGACCAAATCTTCAATAAAAACTTTAATCCAAATGTCACATAAAGCCATACGTAACATACAGCTATCCATCCATCCACCCCTCTATGAATAAATTAACGAATCAATCAATCAATCAATCAATCAATCAATCAATCAATCAATCAATCAATCAATCAATCAATATAAATAAATAAATAAATAAATAAATAAATAAATAAATAAATAAATAAATAAACAAACAAACAAACAAACAAACAAACAAACAAACAAACAAACAAACAAACAAACAAATAAATAATGTACAGGCTAGGTCTTGTTTGATTAGAGCCGAGTTCAAGGTATGGTGTTCAAGGTCACACTGAGGTCAAAGGCCATTTGACCTCAACTTGTAAATAGGCAGAAAATGAAAAAAATTGTCTATGAATATTTACTATGTGTGGTGTTCACTCCCCATGTCTTCTAATGACCTATTTGGGACATGGGGCATGTTTTCAACAAATAATTTGCACTATTTTACTTAAATTGTTAGAGTAAAAAGCTCTTGCTGCCAGGTATACAAAGCATGATTGTGTATCCATGTATATTATTTATATAAATCTAAGTAACAAATCTGTTTATTTATTTCAAATACTTTCAGGTGGTGACAAATTTGAGCCAAAGAATTTTCCTTCATACTTTAAATGGAACCTTGACTCAGCTCAACACACAACCACCACCATGTCACTCCCTCCTGTCTTAGAGGATGCACCTTCCCACTTCAACTGGAACCTTGACTCAGATGACACTTTGAAAGAGTTTGGACCCTTAAACCTACAGATCACAGAGCACATTCAGTTCAATCCGAATGAGATGCCGATTCAAGCTCATTTATTCCAAAGCTTTCTTTACATGTCAAAGTTTAAACACCCAAGACCCGATTTCAGTAGTTTTGAAGGTTGCTTAAAGACTGCCTATGATAAGATTAATGCGCTGACTGATATAGATGCACAAATTGGATACAAGCTAGTGGCAAAATGCAATGAAGCTATTGCTGCTCATAGACTGAAAACCCCAGATAATGACACTGAAGATGAAATTGAAGATTTGATGAAGAAACAGACAGACAAGTCACAGGCATGTATCGATTCAGTACATGCATTTGCTCTTTCCAGGCTAGGTCCACCCAAGTATAGTGATACTGAAATATATTATCGCCAGGCCATAGAACTTTATCCAGACAAATCAGATTGGCTATATGGATTGGCATTGGTCATAAGACGTCAGGCAGGATTTGATGTTCCCACATATGCATTCACTGATGAGATGAAGAAAGAGGAAGAACTGTATAACAGAATTTTGAAGTTGGATAAAAACCATGGTATGGCATTGGCATCTTTAGCACAATTATTACTTCGTAAAGAAGGCAAATTTAGTGCTCGAGCTAAAGATACTGCAAAGAGAGCGGAAGACAGTCAACATGATAATCCTTATGTCCGTAGCCTCACTGGGAAAGTTTATCGAAAAAGAAGAGAGTATGATGCTGCTTTCAGAGCATTTGAAGTATGTGATAGGATGAGCAAAGACACATATTTCCACCATCAGCATGGCCTGGTCTATCGTGACAAATATAATTCGCAGGTTTTTTTCAAGGAGAAAGCACTCCATAAATTAACAAATAGACAACATGCAAACTATGAGGAACCTGATATAAATCTTCTGAGAAAAGCCCTGGGCTGTTTTACAAAAGCAGTTGAAGGTAGTAGCACTAACACCATGGCCCTGCTAGACAAAGCCCGTGCACATGCAGATCTAGGAGAGATCAAACCAGCTGATGAGGATTTCAAAAATTTGATAGCTACTGACAATCTTCTCCCCAGCAATAGGTTCACATTCAACTATGAATATGCCATGTTTTTAAGAGAAAAGCATGCTGATAACAAGACAGCAGCAAAACACTTGCGCACTGCTATCAATCTTGCTGTTACCTACTGCACCACAGCTCCAGTATCAAGGGAAAACCCCACACCAAGTGTTTTCAAAGGCATAGCAAGAGATTTTGTTACAGCTAGTGAGAACTTCCAGGAAATTATGAACGCATTGACTACTTCTACAAATCCTGAAGAGCAAGCCGAGGGATTGAAAGGTCTTGCCTGGTTGCACCAAGCTCTTGGAGAACATGCAGCAGCAAAAGAGAAGTATGAAGAGTACCTAAAGTGTGAAGGGACGAACAATGACTACAAAGCCGTAGAGCAACTGATTAGATCCTTGATTCAACTTGATAACTTGGAAGAAGCTAGAAAACAGATTGAAGTGTTGAAGACACTCAAACCAGAACTAGCGGAACCATGCCACATTGAATGTCTCTTGCGTGAGGGTGAGATTGAGCAAGATGGAAAAAAGTCAAAAGATCTCTTCTGGAAAGCAGTTAAAGTAGGCAGTATGACCGGATGCCAAAAACTGGCAGATATTCTGGAGAAAGACCCAAAAGTTGCAACATGGGAGTTCCGTGCTGACTGTGCAAAGATACTCCATTGCTGTGAAATGAATAATGAAAAGGATGGTCAAATTTACAGTAGGATCAAGAAGTTGGTAGGTCTTGAGGATGATAATTTTGGAACATTAAGAAAGTATCACCTAGAAATGGAACTTGCACTGATGAATGACAAACAAGATGGCAAAAAAGTTCTAAATGCTACATCCCTGGTGGTCAATGAAGCTCGTACTCTTCTGGATCGAACAATGACAGAGTTTCACCACAAAAACTTTCCAAATATTCTGAATTATCGCAGCCAGATCTTTTACATTGAGCAAGACAAGTCTAAACCAAAGGATGAGAAGGATATAAAGAAAGAACTAACAGACCTGCTTTATTCAATGTATAAATGGAAGAATTTTAAGACCAACTTCAAAGAACTGCTAGATTTACTCGTACAGGTAATTATTATTAGGCTTAATATTTTTGTTAGGTAGAATAAGAAAGAAAGAAAGAACAGTTTACCAACCTAAAGTATTACAATTAAAGAAGACAACAAATAAACACAAATCCCGACCGGTACACAACCAAAATTAAAAAAAAAAAGCAAGGGAATGTGCCGGCATAGGAATCAACCCCACAACCTTCTGATCTCTAGACGGACGCTCTATCCATTAGGCTACCAGCTCCCACTGATATTGCTGTTTGTGACCAAGCTAATTATGTGCACCAAAGATAATTAACAAATATTTGTATTAAAGTAATATTTAGGAGTAGTAGTAGTAGTAGTAGATAAAGAAACAAAGGTGTGAAGGCCAGTGATTATTGAATGCACTATCTCATAATAAGAGAATTATGATGGTTTGTGAAGTCAGAAGAGTTTGTCATTATACAAATATTACATGCCTATGAGTGTGATAGTAAAAAATATATCATGAAGTCAAATTTTGACTTTTCTATTTCACAAGGCGTAGCCGAGGGAAATAGATCAGTCAAAATTTGACCGAATGATATATTTTTACTATGACACGAATATTGGCATGTAATATTTGTTTTATATCATGATATCACATGGTTTCTTTTCATGCCATGTAATAGTAAAAACTATCACACGGCTAAAGTCACTGTAATCATGATATAATACTTCTTAAAGGACCAGGTATTTACTGATACTTTTAACACAATAACTATTGTTTTATTTCCAAGTAACATTTTATAACCAACATTTGTAAAGGCCCTTTGTCTCAAGATTATGTAGGTGTGTCATCCCCTACATTTCTTGCATCATCATCATCATGTGCACAGGAAGTAATTATTAATATTCAATTATGTTAATTTGTTAGACTGACCATTACATCATTGTTAAAGATTACTTGCTATTGGATGAAATATTAATAAGGAGGTTGGACTTGTACTTCTGCTCCAAAATATAAGATTGATACTTTTGTAGGTTAGAGACACTTGTTACTTAACACTTAATACTTAATACTTGATACTTGACACTTTCTCTAACTCTACTGTGAGAGAAGATAGTTCTGACAACATGTAGCATCTTAATAAACTTCACCTATGGGTCGATCCCAACCTCTACAGACTGGTACAATGTTCTTATTTCTACCGAGCTAATTCCCGGCATAGAGTAACCAATGGTTCCAACTAGCAGATCAAACACCCTGGTTTAATACATGTTATTTCTTTCTTATTAATTATATTCAGTTTCCTCTTGTAGTGAGAAATCGTTCTCCATTGTGTTTATTTGTTCTTATGCAGGATGCGTAGCCCTATTATATTACCTACTTTACTTAGGTTAAATAGTTTGTCTCACAAACATTTAGCAAAAAGAGCTGTATGATAAGCAATGTTTAGGACGTTTTTTTCTGAAAATTTAAAACATATATACAGCGGTTTGTAATCGCAAGGTCCCCTTGGACGTCATTCTAAAGGCTAAAATTTCCCCTAGGTTTGAAGGAATTACCTCAGATGGCCTCCATAAGACCTTGAAATTACCTAAAAAAATACTGGCTTTCAATTTCATGAAAATCCACCAATCTTTACTTATCTGACCTTAGATGACCCAGATGACCTTATAATGAAAAGGAAAATTTGACTTTCACTGCATGAAAATCCAACCATTTTTCTCAGTAAACCGTTCAAAAGCGTGCAAACCAGTGCATCCATAGCAGTTGCGTAAACCATGTATACAAAATGTTTATGAACAAACTGAAGGACAGAGATATTGCTTGAGCTGGATTCGCTGCTAAAAACAAGTGTTAATTAATTAATATTCTTGTATTCACTGTATGATTTTATCTTCCTCTGTATATTTTATTTCTTATTTCTGAATTCATATATTTACAGATTCAGCCAGCCTTCCCAGGAAATGACAATTGGTATATAGCATTCAATAGACTGAACAACATGGGCAAGCATGGGGATCGCGAGCAGCATGCTGTTCCCTTCACGCACAGCCGATATCACGTGCCTGTTCTTTTGAAAGGAAAGAAAGTGAAGGATGACCCAATACCAGATGGTTCTAATGGTCCCATTCGTAATAAGGTTCCTGGTGTTGACTATGAAGTGTTTGCTGTTACTGACGTAGCAAGGCGAGCAACAACTGAAATGGAGAAGATAGTTCAGGAATTTCTTAAATATCTTTAAGGTATGACAAAGAGAAACACATGTATAACTATAGAGGGCCTTTGCAGTGTGCACAAAAAAAACAGCTATATACCTACATGTTATCAGTGCAGAAACTTAAAGTCCTGAAGTTGCTTTATTTTCTTTGTTTAAACATTTGGGGCCATGGGCCCATAATATTTGACCTATGGGGCTCATGTACACCTGTTAAAGTTAAATCCTGAAGTGCTTTCAGTGTACCAACTTAGAGCACTGTAGCTGATTTATTTACTGAGAAACTATCAGCCCTTTGTTATAGCATTCAGGCCCTGGGGCCCATAATATGTGACATATGGGGCTCATATATGTCGTGTAACAATATAATGCATACTAAGTGCTATCAGTGTACCAACTCTGAGCCCTGGAGCTACTTTATTTGCTGAGAAACAGCCAGCCCTTTGTTTTAACATTTTGGGCCCTAGGGCCCATAATATTTAACATATGTATATAGAGAATAAACTGGAACCGTACATATTCATTTTTTTTTTTTGTTTTGGTTTATTACTTGTGTACCTGAGTAGGCCAACCATCTCCAGAACCATCTCTGCAAATAAGTGACCCTTAACGTCGAAGATGGGTTGAAATGACAACCCTAAACATCAAAGATTACCCTTAAAAGGTACCCCTTATCCTAAAGATGGCGTCTATGCCAGCAGGTCAAAATTCGACCCTTTTTCAACGTTTTTTGTGACCAGCATGCGTACCAAATAATATCCCAAGTGAACCCCCAGGAGTTTATGTACCCTAGCCAATGTATAAAGTCTCACAGACTATTAGTGTATCAAACCAGAGCCCTGAAGCTGCTCTATTTATTAAAGGAAGGTGACCTGATATATTTGGAAAATAAAATTCTTTAAAACTTACGTATAACATAAAATGTCCTCCCTTTCAAGCACTCATGCAAAAAGAACATGTAAATGTTTTTTGTAAATGTGACTAATTCCTAATGGAATTACCGACATTTATACAGCGTGATATTGGTAGTCTACAGTGTTTTTATTAATGATAATCATCATGATCATGTAATATATTGATTTCAAGTGAAAGGCCCTATTTTTCTCATAAACATATTGAAATTAGAAGTTCCAACTCAGTGTATTTCTGAAGATATCATCAAAAAACTGCCTAATTAGTCTCAAATATGGTATACCATATGAGACTAATTCGACAGTTTTTTGATGATTTCTTCAGAAATACATTGTATACCGATTTGGAACGCCAAATTTCAATGTTTATGAGAATTATATGAGCTTTCATCTGATACCAAATTCAGCATTTTGATGAGGTAAAGTGGGGGGATGAGATTGTCAATCAGGTTACCCACCTTTAAGAAATGGCCAGCCTTTGTTTTAGCATTTGTTTAGGCCATAATAGTTGACCTTTGGGGCTTATGTATCCATTAAAGGAATAATCAAATGAAATTAACAAAACTTTACATAACATAACTAAAAGACAAGACAAGGGAAGGGGGGGGGTGCTCGCAGAAAAGATTAATTATATTTAGAGATAAGTTTTGTTTTGAATTGATTGCGGAAATTTTTAACAGATTTTGAAGCTTTCAGATTTTTATCTAAAGAATCCCAAAGAATGTGACCTCTTGTACGTATGGCATGATCAGAAAAGACTTCCTTATTTTTGGTTAGATTTAGGTAATTTACATATCGTGTCTTGTAGTTATGTATGTCAGAACGTTTGGTAAAATAATTATCAAATGAACAGGGCAGCTCATTTCTAGAGTGCCTGTACATGAATGTACCTAACTCCATTTTGATGTGTTACCACAGCACAAACTATTCTTTTTCCGATTTATCATGGAAAGACAAATAATTTGAGACCATTTTCAACAAAATCAGAGCATAATGATTTGAGTCGAACCCCCTAAAAGGGAAGCCTGGCTACGGGCCTGCCAACATTACAAAATACCACAGTAAACATGCATAGCTGATGCAAAAATAAAATAAAAAATATTTTTAAAAAAAACGCGCGTACTGCATTGGATTTTGAATCACTCATAGCACGTGAGGCAAACCTATTATTTTTAACATATTTAACAAAATAATTCCTACACATGCTGACCCCCAATAGACTACTATTGGTCTACTACAAGTTTATTTACTACATGTCTCATCGGAACAGGTGTGTAATGCAGTTGTCAATATTGCAATCGCGACCCTCCTCCCAGGACCTAGGCCTCGGTTGAGGATGTAACTATACTCAATGCAAGTTCCCGCACTGCCGAGATGTAATGCATCTCAAAAGGGCCAGAGATATACCTAGGACAGGCCTTCTCAGCTAGTTTCTTTGAAGTGCCAACTGGACAATTTGAGTGATCATGAAGTGACAACATGTTAAGGGAGGACTTTGTGAGGGAGCATGTGCGCAACTGAGCGCAGAGTGGGTGGGGTCCAGGGGCCCACCTTATGGTCCCTGTGGAATCCAGATCGAAGCCCTGGCGGGGGTGCAAGGGGTATATGTAGCGCTCTCTGAAGCTCCTAGATTTAATATAAGGGTTTTTCAAAGGCTCAAATGTTGAGTGGCAATGACTAACTTGCATTCCTCATGAAATAATCATGTGAATTAGACAATCTGTAGCATGTTTTTATAGTTGAAAAGGATTCAATCATGTTTCACAACAGCTAAAGCCGCCCTCGCGAAGTAAACCATGCAGACAACGTGGACAATGGTGATGACCAACGGTGAAACAATGAGTAAAATGTAAAATGAGTCCCAAATCCCCCCAATCAAGCTAATGAATCAGACACAAGCTTATATTTAAAAAAAAAGAACTTACCGTGCAACTTGAATAGAAAATATTGAACTTTATCCCCTAGATTAAATATATTTAAATTAAAACTTGCATTTTTTTCATATTACATTCATAGGAACTGACATAGACTCACAAGAATGGCAATGATTGGGTTCTGCCAACGGTACATGTACTGAATTATGAGAGCTAGATGACACTCCAACTGCTTTTAGGCCAAGTCACTGCATGGGTGCTGACATTGTTAAAACTTATGCGACCCAACATGAGTAAAAGAGGCTGAATGAGGCAAGAGGCAACATTAAAAATGTGATTTCTTTTCACAAATGTGTTTGGTCGAAACTGTGATTTTGGGTCAAAAATGAGATTTTTTGTCAAAATTGAGATTTTTGGTCAAAAATGTGATTTTTGGTCAAAAATGTGACTTTTGGTCAAAAATGTGATTTTTGTTCAAAAATGTGATTTTTGGTCAAAAATGGATTTTTGGTCATGGCATGGCACAAAAATCACACCAAAATCGGCATACATGGTGACTTTTGCATATGTGACACGATCTGCTCCATGGGGGCCAAAGGAGGCATTTTTGAAAATTGAGTTACTATAATTGTCATCTTCTAGTAACATTAGGCTATCATATACTGAAAACACCAAAGTTCTAGCATACTTGGTTCTGAAGTTATCGGGTTTTGTGATGTGTATTTTCTTATGTATTTTATTGTTTTTTACTCCATATTTTTGCCGTTATCTCAATTTCAAATTTGCCGCCTTTGGCCCCCATCATGTCACATATAAAGTATATAAACTGTGCACTCTATGAAGAGGTTACAGACCGATACACAAATTTATCGGACAGCTAGGTTATGTACAATGGTATAGGATGCAAGATTCTGGACACATCTTAATACTAATTACGGCGTGTCCGTCCGTCAAATCCTCTGTCCGCTGCTTATCGCGTTCAGCGTTCAGCGTTCACGCGGTGCACTATCGCGTGCTGTCATGCGGTGCGCTATCGCATGAGTATCAACGGGAGTGTGCGCGAGTACAGTGCGAGCATCGGAAAAGCATTACAGTGTGACTAACAGGTGCATCTCATCGGACCAATACTATTTACAAGACAGGATTAACATAAAATCATCAGTTATGGTATAACCCGCTTATGCGTTGAATTTCGGGTATTTTGGGGTCCTCCAATGTGGTAGCAGGGCAGGGTTTGAAAGAGGTGAACGATGGGTTTTCAGATTATGGGTACTAAAGTAAGCGTCACAGCTACAAAACAGAGTTGATTAATCATTGAGCGACGTATATCGTAGTAGTTTGAAAGGTTAGGACAAGTATTATGGGTAACGGGTGTTGGGTAATTATAGATAGGCCTATCACGAGAACCGCCCAACCCGAGAACCGCGAAATCTAGTAATGATATAAAATTGGACGGAGTGAGCATGATACCTGAATTTATTGGTCGAGCTAGAGTTTTCAAATATCATGCGAGATGAAGTCGAGCGTGATATTTGAAAACTCTAGCGAGATTGATAAATTCAGGTATCATGCAAAAGTATCCGTCCAATTTTATCATTATTATGTCTTCAGAATCTTTTTTTGGTCAAAAACATGATTTTAGCAAAATTTTTGTGATTTTTGGTCGAAAATGTGATTTTTGGACAAAAATCAAAATCAAAAATGTGATTTTTGTTCAAAAAGGTGTTTTTGGACAAAAAGGTGTTTTTGGACAAAAATGTGATTTTTGGATAAAATGTGAGTTTTGGACAAAATGTTATTTTTGGTCAAAAATGTGATTTTTGGACAAAAATGTTATTTTTGGTCAAAAATGTTATTTTTTGTCAAAAATGTTATTTTTGGTCAAAAATGTGATTTTTGGTCAAAATGTGATTTTTGGTCAAAAGTTTGATTTTTGGTCATGGCATGGCAAAAAATCACACCAAAAGAGACATACATGGTGACTTTTGCATATAAAGTATATGAACTATGCATTCTATGAAGAGGTTACAGACCGATACACAAATTTATCGGACACCGATACACAAATTTATCGGACAGCCAGGTTATGTACAAAGGTATAGGATGGCAAGATTCTGAAGACATAATAATAAAGTTGATCGGTTGGTGCGTTCAAGCTGCAGAGTGGATTAATGAAAATTTAGGCAAAATATGCAAATAAGCTCATTAATATGCATAAATATGGAAATAACATGACACAAAACTATACAGCACATCAGGCTACCATATCCTATCACCGTACCAAGTTTGAAGTTGATCATTTATTGCGTTTAAGCTGCAGAGTGGATTAACGAATTTGCTTCCGCCAGGACAGCCAAACAAACAAAGAAACATACATACAAAGAAACAAACAAAGAAACAACCAGGCAACCATTTGGATGATAACATAAGCCCCACACATGTGTGGGGGCCAAAAATTGCCAATTCCAGAGCCCACAAAAGTGTCAGAAAAATAGTACAAAAGTACACTGGAAGTGATGAAAATCACTGTGCACATAGTAGACAAACTAAACCAAACAGACAAAAATCAACATAATGTTTTGAGCAGACAAACTGCTCTTCTTCAGGGAGAGACAACAAAATATGAAAGCATAAACGAAAACTACATGCTGTAGTTTAAAAACAAATTCAAGTCAAAAATTGAAGGCAAGTTCAAATTGAACTCAGTAGCAAACAAGACAGCTTGTTTCCCCACATCAAGTTGGTGTACCTTGCTTTTTTTCTTTCCTTTACGTTGATAAGATTTTATGCTCTGTTTCAAAATTGTGTTTCTATGTATGATTATGTGATTATCTTAGGTGTTTTTAATCTTGATGTATCTAAGCCTGGTATTGAATCTAGGAAAGTTTCTAAATTAGCAAATTACTCCCAATTTACGCAACTAATTACGGAGAACATTCGTATTATGGAGAATAGTAAAACAACTATCGAACTTCTTTTGTATTAAAATCAGAAACAATAGCTACATCCGGTGTTTACAGTCTACAATTTTGTGCTAAAAATGCTGGGACACTTTGTTTATTTTGCGCATCCCTGCTCCCCTTAATCAATGTTGAATGCTGTAAAATAGTGAAAGGTGGTTGTGCTTAATGTCAGCTCCAACATTGTTTCCAGGGGGAGGGAGGAGGAGTAAGCAAGTACATAACATGAGCTATGAAACGTATCATATATTTTCAGCCTTATGTTCAATTCACAGGAATTTGATCTTCAAAACATGAAGTGTCCCAACGATTTTCACACAAGATTGTGGGTCTAAGTGACCACAATCTTATATATGTTGTTTGCAAGCTGAAACTAATATTAAGTCTGCTCCAAAAGGTATACTAAAAGCCCAGGGGGGGGGGGTACTCAATACAAATGACCATACAGGGACGTGCCGCAAACATGGGTAGCATTTTCAGCCTTTTGGTATATCAATGACCCCTTTTTCAAAGCCTATTTTGGTGTATGAATGGGTCCTTTTTTCAAAATTTTCTCAATTTTTTCGGAAAATAGCCCAATCTTTCCTTAATCTAGCCAAAATTTGTAATAGGTAAGACAATTTGGGTTAAATTTGGCCGCAAATTTTGACTTTTGGTATATCAATGGCTCCAAATTTCTTGAAAAATTGGTATATTTATGGGTCCACTTTCAAATTCTCAGCGGCACGTCCCTACCAAAACCAAACTTGAGTACCCCCCCCCGGACTAAAAGCAGCTCGTATAGGAATTTCAATGAGCAAGAGTTTGTAAATACATTCAGTAACATTAATTAGAATTATGTACAAAGTGTTAATGATGTAAATGTAGCTTTAGACACATGGAAATCAATGTTTAACTAGAGCGGTTCTCGGGTTGCGTGGTTTTCGGTATACACGGTTGGTGTGTAAGGTTGTTGGGTGATGGTATGGTAGTGGTTGTGTTTAAATGTGAGTTTCTTTTCAGAACCCTGTATGGGCGAAGCCTGGATGGTGGATGGGTAGTGTGGGGTGATTAAAGAAGGAAATAATATGGAAATGTAATAGGCCGCACAGCTGTGTAATGTTTATGTTTTACAAGATGCCCAGAGCACGGGTTGGGATATGGGATATCCCCTCGTGGTGTCGAGTTCACAACAGGTGTTGGTATTGCTTTACCAAAACAACCCGAACCGTGTGTTGGAAGTTTTTGTATGTATAGACAGTTTTCTAGCAATGTTGACTGTACCCACCAAGTTTCATGCCTATACGACAGATTTTAGTCATTTGACGTCAGATGACCCCTGAGTGACCTTGGATTACCCCCAAAATGACCTTCCAAAAATTTGACTCTTAATGTTGACTGTACTCACCAAATTTCATGCTGTTATGATAGTTTTAGTAATTTGACCTCAGATGACCCCTGGGTGACCTCGGATGACACCGAAATGACCTTCCAATAATTTGACTCTAAATGTTGACTATACCAACCAAGTTTCGTGCCCATATAACAGTTTTTAGTAATTTGACCTCAGATGCCCCTGGGTGACCTCGGATGACCCCGAAATGACCTTCCAAAAATTTGAGTCTAAGTGTTGACTATACCCACCAAGTTTCGTGCCCATATGACAGTTTTTATTAATTTGACCTCAGATGAACCCTGGGTGACCTTGGATGACCCCAAAATCTATTCAGCTCTGTAAGAACATCAACTACAAATACAACTGACCAAGTTTAGGCGATGACACCATGTTGTTAAAACCCCTGTAGACCCTAAATACTCGGCATCATCGCACATGTTGACTTCCAAACCAGGCGGCGGATGACATGATCGAGCCGGCAACTTGCGAAACCGCCCGGCCGTATGGCATTTTCCAATATACTCGGTTAGTTTTGTGGGATTCATTATCGAACCCCAACGGTTTTAGCTTGTATTTATATTATTTATCAACATAGGCCTATTTGTTTGTGATATTTCAAGCGTTTTAAAATTTCAAAATAATCCCATTAAATTACACCGTTTAACGATGAAAATTTACTGAATTTAGAGAATGCAATGCGGCCACCACCTGTTCCAAACTTCATCACAACATAAACTTCGAAAATGATCCATTCATACTGTCCCATTTATTGACACCTTCGGTTTGTATCAATTGCCAGTGAGCAAAATACACGTGCTCTGTTCACTATACACAGCAAGGTATAGGTAGCTAGGTGCACGATATTACAACCTGTACCTTGCTGCATTTGATTTGCAGTTCTGATATCTGGCCTGCGCCGGTTTAGCCAACCAGGTCAGACCTTTGGAGCGGGGCTAGACAGGGATGACAGTATGCTGTGTCGTCATAAATTAAATAAAATTTATTACTTTTGGTAAACAAGGGTTGTCTGAGAAGAAAATATGTGGAAAGGTGAAAAGCAAAAAAAAAAAAAAAGAGAAGAAAAACAGAAGGGGAAAATGGGGAGGAACGGGAGGGAAGTTATGATTTCCTTTCTCCATGCTCAAAATTAAATGTTGAGATTAAAGTTTTCATTTTTCGTTGGAAAGGTGTGCCCAGTGATTGCGTGATTAAAACAAACAAAAACCAAATTCCCTAAATTGTTTTGCCAAAATAAAAAAAATAATCTTGTAAATTTTTGGCTCTTTGTAAAGTTTGGAAGGATTTTTGTTTCTCATAAAAAGAAAAACAAATCTGGTGTCATAACGAGTCAAAAGATGTATGTTTTATACCGTAAATGAAGTAAACATTATGATGCGCAGTGATTATGCCATCTTATTAAATTTCTAATCTTAATATTTCGTCTTTTGTCAACATTCAAAAAGTATGTGATAGCTGATTTATTGCTCAACCGCACCAAGTATTTAGTTTTGTTTAGTTGTGGCGTTAAAATACCCAAACAATTAAGTTTCCGACGATCAGGGACACCCTGTATAAAGCATGTTTGTACTACAGTATTGATTTTATTGAAGGTCACTGGTAAATAAACACTTGATAGTCTGTGCCTCTGGCCAGACTGTATGTGGCTATCACGATGTTTGTTCGGATCGCCCGACATAAATTGGCTGTGTAGGAGACTAGGTCTGTGCAAACAAATGAACGACTTTATAGTGAGCGTGAGCGTTTCCAAAAAGCAACACAAAAGCAAACAAAAAATACACCCATTGCCCGCTATTTACCGCACGAAATGAACGACTCTAATCAGCTGCGGCAATTCTCCACTGGTGCATAGGCCTATACTATACACGTATTTTTATTCGTGCATTTGACGGACTTAGGTGTTTTTGTTTTTGTTAAATTTCTCCTTCATTCGCATACATACTATATACCCTGCAACTTTCAATGCACACAGTGGCTAGATAACCCGTTAAACGTGCGAACAAATATTGCAAAACAAAATTAAAGTATGGCTCTAGCCTATGGCTAACGCCCATACAATGAAGCCTGTAATATCCATGCACCTATTAGCAGTCCCAGAACAACGCCAAATATGGATTAAAAGACCTTTGACCTTGGATGTACAACAGCATGTTATGATCTAATGGGAAACTGTGCACATCAACAAACACCATTTCTATCAAAAAGGCAACGGCCGATATAATTTGAAACCACATAAATTACTAGAGTTGGTTCTTCTCTTGGATTTGGACCAAGCTTTAGAATATCGAATGTTGCGCTTTTGAAATAAAACAAACCAGAAATTTATCACCCATTGTAAAAGATATGGAACATGTACCGAATACATGTACATACATTGGCTGACCTTGTGGATTTCCTGGCCCAGCCATGCTAACCACATAAGGAGATTATACGATTAAGCTAGTGCAGCTATTGTCATAGCAGGGTATTATTATGTAATACTCCTGATCCATATTTGGCGTTCTCTTGGACTGATTAGAGAGAAGCCCATAAAAGGTTCTCAACCTGAATGGATCACCAGTGAATTTATCTCTGTTTGTGAAGATTGTGATTACTAATACAGTAAGGCTCATAAGACTCATGATTGGCAAATGGCAAAAATGTACTGTAACAAAGCCAATAACTTGTGTTATACTTTTAAAAAGAAATTTTATACTGATTCCATCACTAGTAATGTAGGTAATTAAAAAAAACTCTGGTCTACACTTAAGGGATGGGGTATGAACGTTTGGACAGTATTTATTGTTGGACATTAGAGCACATCAGACATATCAAATTGAATTCTGAATACGAAGAATGTCCTTCTGATATCAAATAATTTTGATTTTTTGAAATTCGCAATGATACACATTTTATGGCAAATCATTAAAAATTGATATTTTTGATATTTAACAGTACTCAAAGTAAACTTTATAAATCTGATGATTTATACTTGAAGTGTATAAGGTGGGATGAAAAGCCAGCGATCAATTGAAAATTTTGACCTTTCAGTATTGAAGATATGGATTTTTTTTCCCAAAACACCAAAAAAAATTAGGTCTTTTGGGAAAAAATCCATATCTTCAATATAAAAGGTCAAAATTTTCAATTGATCGTCGGCTTTTCCTCCCAGCTACATACACTTTAAGAATATATCATTAGATTTCTAAAATTTACTTTGAGGACTGTTATATATCAAAAATGTGAAAAATATCAAATTTTAATAATTTTTCATAAAATTTGTATTTGATATCAGAAAGACATTCTGCGTATTCAGAATGAAATTCGATAAGTTAAAAACTTTCTTCAACAATCACAACTGTGAACAGTGATAGCGGATCTTAAAGAAACTGCTGATGTTTTTAAGGATTATTTAAATAAATAAATAAATTTCGGTTTTTATATAGCGCCTTTTCCCAGATCTCGGAGGATTCAAAGCGCTGTAATTTTGCTGCTATGGTGAATCATCACAATCAGATCGGATCAACTAGGCTAGTTGCAGCCGAACCTGGCGCAAACCTATCCGCACTTAGATTGTAACATCCACCAATTATCTGTGCAGCTCCCCAAATTCCATTGGGTGAAGAAAGTTTTTGATAACCAAACAACTAATTACTAAATTGTGAAAAGCAGAAGAAAACCAAGGGCACATGAGTCCTTGGGCCATGCCGGGGCTTGAACCCGGGACCACAGTGGTGCAAGGAGAGGGAACAACCGCTGCGCCAACTCACTCTCCCACTATTGTAGCCTCTATTTTACCTCAATAGGGGCTACACTTCCTTAAGGTTTTGACGATATTAATATTAATAGCAAATGTAACTCTAATAAATGTTGTTCTTTTAATGCACGTTATATTACCCCAGAATTTATACATGTATATTTGTGATATTCCAAAGTCACCTGGTATGGATGGTTTTAGTGTAAAGTTGTTGAAGCTTGCTGTACCTTATGTTTGTCAATATAGCATATATAGTAATCTTTCTCTATGTACATCAGTTTATCCAACAGACTTGAAGTTGGCTAAAGTTACACCAATTTTTAAGGCAGGTGATAAATTAGATGTTGGAAATTATAGGCCTATTTCTGTCCTGCCTCTCATTTACAAAATCATTGAAAGAGCTGTACATAATCAATTATATTCATGTTTAACCTATATGGGTATTCTATCAGGTTAAGGTTAAGGTTAGGGTTAGGTTAGTGCTAGGATTAGGGTTAGGGTTATAATTAGGGTGGGTTAGGATTAGGGTTATAATTAGGGTGGGTTAGGATTAGGGTTAGGGTTATACCGTATTCGTCCGAGTATAGTCCCACGTTCGAGTATAGTCCCACCCCCCATTTTTCGAAAAATTCCAGAAATTGTAAAAAAAAAAAAAAAAAATCGGTTTTGGAGTGTCCCTGGACCTAGACCTAGATGCCAGGATCATTCATGGTTGACCTAAAAAACAATTTTTTTTTTAATTTCAAGATGTTTTGTGTTTTTAATATGAAAATTGATAATTTGTATTCATGTCATACCGTATTTTTAGCACAACAATTCCCGTTAAAATCATTAGGTAAGCTTAAAAGTCACGCTAAAATGACGAACTATGAACTTTTGACACTGACTTTTGGTTCACTTCCGGGTTTCTGATCCAGATTTTCACCAATTATTGCCGCTATTATCGACCATGTGCGCAACTTGGTAAGCTTACTACACAAGATAGCATGGAAATATCAGCATTTTTGAAACATCTTGGTTGAAAAAAGTGGTGGGGGCGTTTATTTGAGGGGGGGGCAACTATTTGACGAAATACGGTACTTTATTTAATAATGATTTCAAAATGCATTCAAATTCAATGCATTTTGAAATTCAAGTATAATCCCACCCCCCAATTGTGAAAAATTTTCACCTAAAAACGGGTGGGACTATACTCGGACTAATACGGTACTTGTGCACAGGGTATATTCCAGACTTATTCCCATTTAAGAGGTCTTCAAATCCTTCATCCATTTTTTCTGATGGCAATTAATATTTTAACATCTGATGATGATATTTCAAATGGTCCCAACAAACATTTTTCAATTTTTTCAAATGTTGCGACAAAGTTAATTAGTAGTTGTGATAATAACTGTAATGCTGTTACTGGTAATGTTAGTTGAGTAAAGTTAGTCATCTCCTTGATTTGCCTCTCATAACACCTGAATTTGCTGACAAGGAAATTCGTACGAGTGCTAATAAGGCCACTGGTCTTAATGATTTAAGTTGTACAGTTCAAAAGTTAGCTTGTCATGCTATTGTTGGTAGCTTACATGTAACTTACATTTTAAACATATCCTTGTCAAAAGGTATTTTTCCAACTGCATGGATAGAGGCAAAGGTTCCACCCTGCCTGTGGTCAGTAAAATAATTGAAAGGGCAGTGCATAATTATGTGCTTATGTAACTCAACATGAGCACCAGTCAGGTTTTCGTCCAGATCCTGATAACGCTCTTTAAAGGCATGGTGGATGACTGGCTCTCAAATATTAATTCAGGTAAAATGACCGGTGTGACATCTATCGACTATAGTGTTGATTGTAAATGCACTATGTATGCTGATACCACATTACTATCTACTGCTGATGACTCTGATACTCTTCAATCAAAGCTTCAATGTATAATTGATCTAAAATTGCTGACTGGTTCAAAATTAATAATCTTACATTAAACATTAAGGAAACAAAGTTCATGGTGTTCGGCACTCACAGGTTGTTAAAATACTTGAAGGATGTTTCTGTTACAATAATAAATGATACTATTGAACGTGTTGATGTATGTAAGTGGTGTTACATTTGATACTATCATGGTTTGGTCTGATTATATTTATGAAATGTCTACATGTATTTCTAAGCGCTGTGGTGTTATTAGATAATAATTAGAAATTTCATAAAAGACCTAAAAAATTTAGGTCTTTTGGGAAACTTTATGTACTGATATATCTTCAATATGAAAGGTCAAAATTTTCACATGATGGTCAGCTTTTCATCCCTGCTACATACACTTTAATTTTATAAAGTTTACTTTGAGGACTGTTAAATGTCAAAAACTTCAATTTTCAATAATTTGCCATAAAATTTGTATTATATTGCAAATTTAAAAAATAATAATTTGATATCAGAAGGAAATTCCTCGTATTCAGAATTCAATTTGGTGTGTCTGATGTGCTCTCATGTCCCACAAAAAATATTGTGCAAAGGTGGGTGACCAAGCCTAAAGTGGTAAGTTTTTGTTTGTGAACATTTTTGGCATTAATATAATAGACCCTAGTGGTTGTTAGTTAAATTCCTGAAAAATAAAAGCCACATAAATATAGGTATGTTATTGGCCCTTTGCACTTAAATAATGTTGCCTCAATCCCCTATGGGGCTGTGAAGGCATTCACAACATGAAACATGAGTTACAATTTGTTCATTGCCTTCATTTATGTATTCACACATTCCATTTTTAGGGAGAAAAACACATACTCACCCCATCCACCCCAACACACCCCGACAGACCACCTTCCCCCCCCCCCACACACACACACACTTTCTTATTCACTTAAATAACTTCTTTCCTTGCAAGTGATTTCAAAGGGAATTGTTTAGAATTATATTCCGATTTTCTTACTCAAGGTGGCCTACTTGGGACATTCCCCTGCTGCTCACACAATCATGCAATGTGGCTAGACTGCAGGGCCAAGGTTTAATTGTCTGTGTTGAATTAGGTGGGGAAAAACACCTTTTCATAATCATGTATTTGTCAGTGATAAATTTTGACCTTTGTATTGATTGTGCTGAACTACATTTATTCAATTTCATATGTAGACTGACAAACAAACAATTTTATATGCAAAGTTAGTACCTACAAGTATAAGGCCACATAACTTTTTTTTTTTTGTTCTCATCTGGAGGATTAAATTTATATGGACCAAATAAAAATTGTTATTTTATATAAGTCATTGCTATGATAATTGATATACTTTGTTTAGCAAGTGTGCATGGGGGCCCACTCACTAAAAATGGGTGACAGGGATGTGCAGCCACAGTGACACCCATTTTTCAACTCCCTCACACCTAATGACCCCCTTTTTTGTTTTCATGTCACCAAACAACCCCCTTTTTTCAAAATTTTTGGGAAAAATTCTGACAATCTCTCACTAAAAGGCCCCATTTTTCCATTTTTTTTCTCCAATTTTTCAAAAATTTTCAAATTTTGATGAATTTTTTCTAATTTTTCCAAATTTTGTATCAACTTTTATATTTTGACCCAAAATATTTCCCTGTCTCACTGAATGACCCTGTTTTGGTAAGATTTTCCCCAGGCTCACGAAAAGACCCCCTTTTTGGTGGCATTCTTTTTTTTGGTGTCTAGGCTCTCACCGAAAGACCCCTAGACTAGTTTCGAACTGCTGTCCGCACATCTCTGTCACTTCCAAAGTCGTGTGCCCCCCGGGTGTGCATGGTGAGTGAGTTAGTGAATGTATAAAACAATTAAACAAACAAAAGTAATCCATTTCTTTAATACTGAGGGCGACGGGAAATAGAGCTACTGTATTGTGCTGTGCGATGATCAAAATAATAGTTGCCAAATCGAACCACTGAAAATGAACCCTGAAAACCTATATAAACATGCAATGAAGTTAATACTTAAGGAGAGTCGTGGAGTGCAGGTGGACTGTGTAATCATTGTACAATGCTTTTTAATACGGAATAAAGCATGACCTTGTAGCAACATCATCCACATGGCACAGTTCATTTCCCATAAAAAAGTGTTTGCAGCAATTACGCACTCCTCTCCAGAAACTACTAGACCTGTAACTAAAATTAGGCACTACAAATTCCCCAAACACGACACAATGGGTTATTCCACATGAAATCCTCACTCCCTCTGTACAAAGATTTAGCTAAGTCTTCTGCAAAGAGAGTATGGGTTTCAAACCCGGGGGGGGGGCACTCACATTTCCCAGCTATACGGGTATGTGCCGCGGCGACGACCCCCTTTTTCAGAGCCGCTAGCCGTTCCTTAGACCCTCTGAATTCATTCATTGCCCGCTCTGAAGCCCCGAAAATTTTCTAGCCGTTCCATAGACCCTCAGATCATTGATTTCCGCTCTCATTGGCATCTTGACAGGCGTGTTTTCTGTCCTACTATTTCAAGCCCAAAAGCTACTTTTGCGATCTCAAAAACTTCAAAGGGAATTTTCCATAAATTTCTTCCCCATTGAAACACATTGTATTAGGAGTAAGGTGAACTTTGGGCGGGATTTTGGGCTCCTTTAGTAGTGGCAACACTGGTTTGTTGTTTTTAAACAGCACTGCACTGTGGATCGAGTGCCTGCCGCGATGCCGATGCCTTCAGCTGATGAACATTTTGCTAGAAATAAATGATTTTGAGATCTCTTTTGGGAATAAAATTGCCAAATATGAGGAAAAGTACCTCAAATAATTGTGTGCACGTCCTTGCAGCTGGCCATAACAGTGAATTAAAAGGTAATTTACGATCTACTGGTCTAGTGGAATGGTGTCAAATTCTGCACACTTCAATCATCTCATGCAGTTCAATGTAGTCAATGTTTTTCTTTTCGGCACTGAAAAAAAAATTTTGTGGGTTTGTTTTTATGGTGGACTTTTATGTAATGCTGCTAGCTGCTGCTATAATTATCAGTAGGCTAATAGCATAGATTGTAGGTCTGCAGGGTCTAGTAATTTGATTCGAATGCTGTTTTGCTTTGCTGAGATTTTCATCGTAATAGGCCTAGGCCAAAACAGACCTATTTTGCATTTATAATGGTTTTCCTGATTTAATAATTTAATGCACAATTCAAAGTGAAATCGATTCCTTCAAAAATCTGTGGCAAAAATGCAACAAAATTGAACCCTGGTTTGGCCTGCATGGTTTAGTTGCCGAGATTTTTCAGATTTTGGCGGCTGATCAGTTCCCAAGACCCCCCTTTTGGCCGGTCAAACAGTTCCCAAGACCCCCCTTTTTGACCGGCCGATCAGTTCCCTAGACCCCCCTTTTTGACCTGCCGATCAGTTCCTTAGACCTCAAGTTCGAAACTGGCGGTGGCACACCCCTACCTAAAAAAAAAATGAGTGCCCCCGGGGTTTCAAATAGAATACAAAATTGAATAAATTCCATTTGAAATACTCACTCTAGTTGTGGAAGATATAAGTAAAGCCATATACATAAGGAGAGTATGTAAAATAATTAACCCTAGCCAATTCCGTTTGAAAAACATACTCCCACTGTAGAAGACTTTTGTTAAATCTTCTACATAGGTATGACAGATTTCAAATAGAATAGCCAGATTCAATACATAACACAACTGCAGGTGACTCATGCACACACACAATATGTCAGCAGTCAGCACTGATATCTAATGCAGCAAGTTACTTTCCTATCCGAGGTAAGAATAATGAATAATGAAATTAAACATTTTATTAGCTAAATAAACATTATTCCATTAAGTTTGATAACATTCACTTAAGGGTATACGAGGTATTGTTGGTCAAAGTATTATCTGAATCAATATATTATTGGAAAATAACACTTTGGTGTTTTGCAAAAGTTCATTCTACAAATCATATACTTTGCAAACTTGCTTAATTTATTGTTGTTAATGAGTTATGTACGTTTTACAAAAGTGTTGTTGTTTCAGCGCTCTTTACAACATAACTCAAGAACCACAGGACCTACAAAAGTATATCTGTGATATTTGAATTCTTCCACACGCTCGCTATGAATTGAGCAATGCAATTTTTGCTAAAGCTCACTACCATTCGCAAGATGCTGTGAACTACATTTTTTCTGCTGCTTCGACCAACAATATATCGTATAACCTTAATATTATTTTGCATTGTGTTTTATTGGGAAAATGAGGTTTTGATTAACCAAAATGCACCATTTGCACATTTAAAATAGAAATCTTCACAAGATTTTAATGACCTCATAATGATCGCTTGGTATACTGCCATACAGACCCACAAGGTAGGGGAGAGCGGGGAGTGTTCGCCCTAGGGGTAGGTTCGCCCACCCCTTGTTTCTCAGCACTACGGCTATCAGGGAATCTGGTGATGGCAAAATTAGGTGACATAGGTCATTATAAACTTCTCATATTAGCTACGCGACATATAGGGACGTGTTCATCAAACTACAGCCAAAACAAAAAATTTACACCAAAACGTAATTTTTTCTTGCATTAATAATGTTGTATTATCATTGATACATAAATACAGATGGTTTTAATGGAAATCTGTATTGGGAACATATGGGATTTGTCAAAGATTTAATGCAGTTATAAACTCCTTATTCGATTTGTGTTTTGCATACCCTGAAGAAAATACAAAAATGTGCACAAGGGGCTCGTTAAGCCCTTTTGAGGATGGGGCATGTTCGCCCTATATCTTCCCCGGGCGGACTTACCCCAAACTGGAGGGCGGACCTGCCCCATCAGCATATTATGCAAAATATTGATAATTAAACCATTAAACAAGGTAAAACTACTGAAAAACATGTTTTTTTAAAGTTATGTGATATCGGTATTACTCATACCACCGTTTATGTCCTAATCCATTTTTCCCCGAAGTTGTAAACATGATACGTTTAAGCTTAATTTGGACCCCTACATTTTACCCTGACCCAACCCCTGCAACAAATTTAGTGACTCCCCAGAAGAGAATGAATGCCCTGTATACTCTTGCTAAATGTTTGCATTGAATATGTTATTGTTATGCAATGTTTTAACCTTTTTTTTTTTTTTTTGTGAACTTACCTCCACCATATGGGTGAACCTGCCCCAATATGGGGCAAGTTCGACACTTTGCAAAACTTTTTTGTTTGTCCTATCCTGTTGCTATTGTAAGGCCTATAGTTCTGGGATTGTGGCCGTATATAGCTAAGACCTGAGACCATAATATGGTCTCAGGCTAAGACATAGGGCTTTCACATAGGCTAATCAGGTCATCCCTAACCTTAAAATTGACATCGCTAGGTTGGTCAGAAAAAAATAGGGCGAACACTCCCCGCTCTCCCCTACTTGATTACATCTACAAAGTTTGTGAACTTTATTGGGTTAAATTTTGAACATTTTTGACACAGACTAAAAAGGTATTTGTTTGTTTGTTTGTTTGTGATGTTGAATAGAGCACTCAAACATCTCTATTGCATACAGCACTTAGGCAAAAAAAAAAAAAAAGTGTTTGTTTGCCCAGACATGGGGTAGAAAGGAGTGGGTCGGTAGGTCGATTTCCCTTTTCTTTTTTTTTTTTTTTTTTGTACATGTGTTGCAGCAAGTGGTGTAAGAGAAAATATACGACATTCAGCCTTACATTTTGTACTTGTGTCAAACTTTAATTATAGGTTAATGAACGTGTATTACTTGTAGGGAGAGAAATTAGACAAAAATAATGCATGCGCGCTGATGTTGATGCGTAGCGCAAGTGCATTATTTAGTCTAATTTCTCGAGCAACAAGTATTAAATACGCGATTCATTAACCTATTTGAATAGTATTTCCTACACAAGAAGAAAAAAAACATGTGATTTTTGATGTTTTTATAACAAAACTATCACTAAAAAATGTTGGAAAATAGGACCAAATATAAATGCATCAACTCGCCCCGCCCAAAAAGCGTGCGAAAGCACTTTGCGCGTAGTAACGTGGATTGCACATTATATACAATCAATGTACTCCGCATACTTTTCTAACCGCTTTTCTGATTGGCTGTTTTGATCTATGAATGTATTTCAACCTTACCATATAAAGTTTAACCTCTTTGGTAACAAAATCGGGCTGGAGTACAAAATCCCAGACCATACCTGTACAGTGTACATGTACTTGTCGTGCTTGGTTCTCTATATTGATGTTGATTGATGGTAAAATATTGTTGGCATGGTTGGGGGGGGCTAAATGGGAAAAATGAATGCTGTGATTGCCAGGAATATTAACTTTCAAGTGTCATTTGGCATTTTATGGGGAAAAAACATCATTTTCTTTATTTTTATATCATTGTAAAAGAAAAAGAAAAAAAAAAGGGTATGATGTTTTTTGAATTTTTGGGTCGGTCGTGTCTGGGCAAACAAACACTTTTTTTTTTTTGCCTATTGTCACATATTGAATAAATATTGTGTTGTCTTAAATTAGCACTTTTGACATTTAATGTAGAGTTACAAATAATTCACCTGTCTGGGTTTTTCACTCATCCGGCCAATGCTTGGTTCAATCATGGCTGGATATAAAAAGAGGTTTAGGGAAACCAATGTTATGCTAAACAAGAAGAGTCCTTAAAAAGGACAATGTTCCGTTATGGCCTACTGGTATTGAAAATAAATCAAAATCTACTCTTTCTTGACTCATGGTAGTGAATTGCAATCATTTTGTAATATGTATAAATGCATCGACAAAAACACATTAAATAAGCATGAAATGAATTATTTGTGTTTGTTTGAAATGATTAACATTGATATAATTTAGCTGAACTACTTGCATGGGGTGTAGAAACACGTAATAAAGCAGTTGTTAAATGGCATGTTATGGGACCGGTGCACTGGCGTAATAATTGTATTATACTAGATGCTTAAAAGGTATAAACCTTAAACAAACAAGTGGTAGAATCCATTAGTTGCTATGACAACGTACCTATATCCAGTTCAGACAACGACCATATGAAATTGAGGTCTTTCTAGCTGAATGCATATCCAGTAGAGAGAACCAGAGAGAGAACTGTATGCTGAATGCTGGCTTAGAATTAGTAGAATTAAATTTGATATATTCTGTGGAAGACTTCAAATCTTGTGTGGAATTTTCAAGAATTATCTTATAGTGAACGGTGTTAATGAAACCCTTTTGATATATCATGGTTTATATGATGCCCAGGGATATGATGTTATACTTTAAAACACCATGCATATCATGAATAAAAAATCTACAAAAATACTATAGTGCATGTAGGCCTGTGCAGTTTAGGTATGCCTAGATGCTTAATTGTGGACCCGATTTCCTTGGTGACCGCCCAGGGCAGCAGTGCACTCACTCATGGTGTTCATTTAGGGCAGGTACGTGAAAGTAAGTAGACATAAATCATTGCCAGTTTATAAATTGAGCCGAATCTCTGCAAGGCAAAGTTACAAAATTTAAATGGTAAAAAATGCTTGTTGCATGGCTTTGGGTATGAGAGTATTGTATTTCTGTCATTACTCTGCTGTCATACCCCGCGATCCAATAACATTAATACAGATAAGAGTCAATGAACTGAGAACTCGGCCATTGTGATGTAAAACAGCAGGCCCAATGAGATGCCTTGTTACATACTAAACAGAGGGTACTTGTCTCTGCTATATCTCCTGGCCTCCACACACTTTCATGAATATTAAACCAAGCAACTATTTGACAACCTAGTGTACTGGATACAGCATTTTACCTCTTCCCAATATCTTTCTCAGGCATATAATTCACGCTTCAAGCTAGTTTTACAAACAGGATATGATGAGAACTGGTACTGGGTGTTTTGATCAATCTGGACATATTGTTCCTACAGAACAACAAAACATACACCTGGTTTGCATTAGTTTAACCTGAATAATAACTAACATGATAACAAGTTAAGATAACACAATAAAACAGTAGCAATACAGATTTTGGAATAGTAGTCACTGAGCACAGATATTGGGTGTGTTCCAACCCGGGGGTCACTCCCATTGTGGCCTGTACACCATCCGCAATAATGAAAACGCGTAAAAAGGGTAGTTTTTCGTGGGTTAGCACGATCTGTGCAGCGTAACACGTTTAGGGTGTCAAAACATGAAATATTGGAAAAAGGGTAGCAAAATTGCAATTGCTAATACGCGGAAATGAAATTTAGGGTATGAAATTTGATGCAAGGAATAAAATCCCTGTTTAGGGTATTGTTTTAGCCAAGGGTTAAATCCTTGTTTAGGGTGCTTTTCAAAAGTTGATTATTGCGGATGGTGTACAGGCCTCAATGGGAGTGACCCGGGGTTCCAAGAACGTATAAACTCAGGTTAGTAGTCTCAAACCCAATATATTTTAGACCGCCTAACTATGCTTGGACACAAATTGATAATAAGTATGAAAAGATTCTTTACATATCAGTGGTGGCACCAGGATATGAGGGTGAGATGACCGAGTGGTGAAGGCATTGCACTGTCGGCCGGGAGAATATGATCGGAGAGGGTTCGAACCTTGGGCTTGCCTTTGGTGATAATTCTCTTCCTCTCCCAAAATGTTCCAAATCCTACAATTGTGTTCAGTTTAACTTTACAGACTAAAATTGTAGAATTTCTTCTTACCCCCATACACTGCTTAGCACATGCAGATAGGTAGTGTGTGTGCGACGTCTCATGGTCACATAAAGCTGGAGTCAAACCTTGTGCATGTTAAGTGTCAGAGCTATTCAAAAAGAGAAGGGAGACCATCCCCGGTTCTGATATCTGCAATCAATCCTAGGTTCCAGAATCATGCATAGATAAACTAATATACTGCGAACGTAAAGCCCATGCTACAACACTCAAAATTGAGGTACGTATATAGAAAGTAGAAGAAATGTTTTCTGGGTGGCAAGACAAAAAATTTTCTATATTAGAAACACCTTATATTTTACCATTTCTGTTTATCTAAATTCACTACAGCAAACAGAAGACGCAGAAGCTACAAAACACCATGGAACCTCCAAGTGCCTTCAAATATATCCATTCACACTTCAACTGGGATCTGGACTCCGGCAATTCCAAAAACTTTGACTCCTTGGAACTTAAAATTTCTCAACATATCAAATTCAACAAGGATTTCCTGATTGAAGCCCACCTATTTCACAGCTTTCTTTACGTCTCAAAATATCACTCTGATAGATACCGCAAACTTGATTATGCCAAGGCTAATGAACACTTGCAGAAAGCCTTTGATGAGATTGATCAACTCCCTCATGAAGAAGACAGGTGGGGATATTTGACTGCAGCCAAATCCAATGAAGCATTTATGACATCAAAGAAAAGAGAAGATGAGTCCAATTTAGAGCAGGAAATTCAAAGTTTGATTTCCAAACATACACAGAATTCAAGTGCTTGCATAGCATCAGCAAGAGCATTTGCATTATCTCGATTGGGCGTGGAAAGATACGATGAAGCCAAATACCACTTTGAGATAGCCTTGGAAGGTCAACCAGACAATACACAGTGGCTATACAAATTAGCAGAGATAATTGGGCGCGTTTCTCGCTACAGGAATGTCTCTGTTATGGCCGACAAGATTCAAGAGAACAATCTTTATGAAAAAATACTTTCTATTGATAATAAGCACGCAATGGCTTATATTTCCCTAGCACTGAATTTTCTACAAATTGAGAAAGAAGCAAACAAGTTAAGCTGTTTTCAAAATGTGGAAACAGAAAGAGTGAAAGAAGCTTTGAGATTTGCAAATGAGGCAAAGAAATGTGACCCAGCAAATCCGCTGATTCTTATTGAAGTTGGCAAAGTGTTGAGACTGGCACACCACCATGATGAAGCTTTACAAACATTTGAAGAAAGTCAGAATGTACAACCTGATAATCCTGATCTACTTCACCAAATCGGTCTATGTCCACAAATACACTGATCAAAAAGATGCAAGGAGAAACAAGAAATGCCGGACTAGACCTGACAAAAATCTACTCCAAACAGCAATCAAATACTTCACCGATGCAAGCGAGCTACACTGTACCAACTTCATGGCACTCTTAGATCATGCACGAACATATGAACGATTACCGGATATGAAAGAGAATGCAAAGCAAGATTTTGAAAATCTGGTAACAATGCCAAACCTTTCTAGCATAGACAAACTAACATTCAGCATACACTATGCACGATTCCTTCAACGCACATACAAGGATGCGAATAAAGCAGCTCACCACTTCAGAACAGTAATAAAATGTGCCGTTGATTCCTGTACACTCGAACCTATAACTTGGGAGAATCCACAGCCACAATTTGTAGGCAAAGTAAATTACTTCGTCCAGGATGCAATCACTAATTTCTCAACGACAATGACAGCTGAAGTTATTTCCGATGATGTTCAGAGGCAAGCTGAAGGGTTGAAGGGACTAGCCTGGCTTCACTTTATTCTTGGTGAACATGAAGAAGCACAGATAAAATATGAAAAGTACCTCAAGTGTGAAGGAAGAGGCAATGACATGGATGCAATATGCAACTTGATACATTCTTTGATCCAGTTAGAAGACTTTGAATCGGCAAGAGAAATGATTCACAAGTTGGAGATCATGCAGAAACAAGATCTTGCTAAGCAGTGTAAACAGGAATGTGCTCTGAGACAAGGTCTTTTACCTTTGAGAGCCAATCAACAAGATCTAGCCCACCAACTCTTTCAGGAAGCTGTAGAAGATGGCAGCATGACTGCCTGTTATAAACTAGCAGAAATTCTGATGAAAACATCTGGCAATGTGTCAACGTGGGAGTTCGCTGCCGACTGTGCAAAGATAATCCACTGTTGCCAGCTCAGTAACCATCAAGCTGACCCCATCGTCTGTAAAATTAATAAGATGATGGATGTTGAACATCAAGACTTAGGGAAGCTGAGGAGCAGACACCTTGATCTGGAACAGTCTCTGCTAGACAGCCCACATAAACAAGAAGTCTCCAAAGCTGTACTGGACAAAGTATCCCAAGTCCTTACAGAAGCACGTTCTGTGCTCGATCGGATTATGATCCAGTTTCAGACCAGACACTATCCTGAGCGAAAGACAAGAACCTGCACATTTTTCCATGTCCAGAATGACTACTCCAACCACATGAAAACTGGAGATGACATAAAGGGGGAAATAAAGAAGCGGATCATCAAGAACTACAAGTGGGAAGAATTTGATACCAAGTTTCCAGATCTCTTTGATTTTTTTGTCCAGGTAAAATAAATTTAATTTTATAATAAAGCTAGATGGAAGAGGAGCAACTACCAGCTCAAGCCAGATAGATTTTGCCCCCCCAAAGCCTGTTAGGGTGACCAACTGGCGAGAAAAGTAGCATATGTGACATGGTCAAGGGGAATGAGTCACATGTCGGCCCTGGTTGAAAATGAGTTTTACACAGGTTTCTAAAGAGGGCATTTAGAGCTTTCAGAAACTGAAAACTCTGTGTTGATACAACTTTTCTTTGTGAAGTTACGTCAATTTATCAATCGCTGAAAACAATATAAAACAAAAGAATTTTAACACTTTCTTTGCCAATATCTCAAAATCAATATTAGCGACATCCGACTCAATTCCCTTGATCATGTCACATATATGACTTCTCCAAACAAGATAAGCCAATCCCTGTGTCAATCTGATTATAAACTTTAAGGAAATATAAAAATTGAGAATCATAAGTTACATTTTCCATGGGGAGGCTGTGAACACCTGTACAAAACAACTGTTATGTGGAAATCAACACTAAGTCTCTGTGTATTTGACACACCCATAGATGCATAGCATGTTAGTCTGAAAAACAATAACAGTTGTTATAAACCCTAATCCTTATCCTAACATAACCCTCACCCTAATATTAACCTATAACTTAAGCCCTAACCAAACCCTAAACATAACCATAACATAACCTTAATTTACCCTACTCTCATCCTAATCCTACCCTAATACTAACACTAACTTTAACCTAACCCTACCCTAATCCTAACTCTAACCTAACCCTACCCTAATCCGAACACTGACCCTAACTCTAATATGACCCTACCTTATTTCTAACACTGACCCAAACTCTAATCCTACCCTAATCCTAACACTGAGCCTAACTCTAACCTAACCCTACCCTAATCCTAACACTGACCCTAACTCTAACATGACCCTATCTTATTTCTAACACTGACCCAAACTCTACCTAAACCTACCCTAATCCTAACACTGACCCTAACTCTAACCTGACCCTACCTTAATTCTAACACTGACCCTAACTCTAACGTGACCCTACCCTAATCCTAACACTGACCCAAACTCTACCTAAACCTACCCTAATCCTAACACTTATTCTAACTCTAACCTAACCCTAAAGTTAACCCAAACTTTAATCTTAATCATACAATTGTATATACCTATAAATATATGATACCTGGCAGCTATTGCACTCAGATTGCGCCCTTTTACACTTGATACCGTTATTTTTTAGATCCAACCAGCATATCCCGGAAACCGTGATAATTGGTACCTGGCCCTATCTCAACTGGCCATACGAGACAAGCATCTTGAAACACTGCAACATAGCCAGTACTATATCCCTATAATCCTCAATGGCAAAACTGGAGTGACACCTGTACCAGTCGAAAATACTGCTGCATCCAACGCCATGAGCGATGCAAGAATTGATGGTGTTGAGTACGAGTGTTTTACGGTGGTTGATGTGGCTAGGTGGGCAGCCACAAAAGTGGAACATATTGTTGCAGAGATTCAGAAGTATCTTTAAAATTACAGTAACCACATGGCAATGATCTTTTATAACATTGATCTATTACATGCATCTAATGTTGCATGCTGATGTGGCAGTCTTGTCCCTAATTACCCTTACTATTATTTCTTTCTTCACAACAGTGGAAATACCCCCAACTTATCCCCCTCCCTCTCAGTCAGAACAAAATACCTGAAAATGTCACTGTTTTGAGAACAAATTGACAAATTCTGAAAAGTTTCATCTGTAGGATTGTTCGTAATAATTATTTTATTTTTGATAGACAAATCCAGAGCATAAAACTCACGTTTCTTAGCTTTCAATAGCAGGGTATGCCATCTTGATCACAGGTGCTTTCCAGGTAGTCTCGTTCCTACGATGTGATGTAGGACTCAAATCAGCACACCAGAAAGATCCGCGAAGTAATATGGATTTGCAGAGGGGGCGACAAAACCATGAACAGAGACATTGGAATGTATTCTCTTGACCACGTATATGACTCACTGATTAAGCACACATCACATCGTAAGAACGAGACTACCAGTTCCCACGGAAGATGAGCCTGGAAAGCACCTGTGATCAAGATGGCATACCCTGCTATTGAAAGCTAAGAAACATGAGTTTTATTCTCTGGATTTGCCTATCAAAAATAAAATAAAAATTGACAAATTGTTTTTCAAATTTTTGCCCCCTAAATGCACCACCTTGAAACTTGGCAAATTTAGTCTCTCCCCCACCAACAACAAAAAATATTTGGATATGGGAGAATGAGAACATATCTTGATTTTTGTGGGGTGGCAAATCCTTCAGTGGTACATGTATCACCACTGACATTTTCCACAAAGATGTGTAAGATTGTGTATACTGTATCAATGCTAGTGAATAATAAAGGGAAGAACTTTATGGTTTAACTTATTTTATAACATGTGTCTCATTTTCAAAATACAGAGATGTAGACTTGAGTCGTGTGACTTGGACTCGAGTCTGACTCAAGTCACTATTTTTGTGACTTGTGACTTGACTTGCAACTTTTGCAAAATGACTTGACTTACTTGTGACTTCGACAAAATGACTTGGACTTGGACTTGACAAAAATGACTTGTTACCAACCCAAGTCTGAGGTTACTTTCAGCATTTTTAAGACAAGTAAAATTTTACACACTAATAGTGCCAAATTGCCGACGTCCAAATTGCTTCAATTAGGTATTCATTTAAAGTTTCTTACTTCTGAGGGTCCCTCAGAAACCCCCCTGCGTCGCGATGCCCGCTTAGCGGCCATTTTTGCTGTCAGTGTGTCCCCCCGCTTTCAAAAACGCCCTTGCAAGTGACTTGTGACAAATTGTGACTTACTTGTGACTTGACTTGTGATTTGATGACTTGTGACTTGACTTGACTTGCAACTTTTTCAAAATAACTTGACTTACTTGGGACTTGGACAAAAGGACTTGTGACTTGGACTTGACTTGCAAAAAATGACTTGTTGACATCTCTGTCAAAATATCACTTCACTTTTAATACTAATTATAATACTACACATGGGTTTTTTGTGTCAGTTCCTGCAGAACTGACACCTTCTCCTACAGGATCACGTGACAATTTGAATCATCATATCGAAATATCACGTGGGTAAAAATATCAATATCGATATCAATACTATTCGTCAATTCAGCCCCAAACCAATTTGCCCACATGCTAATTCGAACCCTGTATATTGATGTACAAAAAAAGTTGGCCAAATTTAACTATTTCGTGATTTTCTCCATAACCGTTGTTTTTACACCAAAGCTGTATATTTAGATGCCTTGATGTCTTGCATTCGGTCACAAACCAATTCGTTGTACTTTTTTGTGCACTTAACCCTCTATCTTTTAAACCAAATATCCTAAAGAGTCGTGTGATATGTCGAACTTTTCCTCTGGTCATAAAGAACAAAACAAGTCAGCGTTCAGCGATCTGTACGTAGTCGCAGTTTGTGGCCCTCACAACACGGGCTTCCGTGAGCTGCCGGTCCTAGGAAATGGAATATTACTGATAAATATATAAAGATGGCAAAATCAGTAAACCAGTTTAAGTTACAAATAAAGAAAAGTCTAATAAAAAATTACATCTAATATTTAGGCATTACTTAGGGGTGGTGCAATAATTATGTGTACCGGGGTGAATTCTCAAAATGGTCTGCCAAAAAATCGCTTGCCCCCTTTGGCCGTGCCAAAAACCTTTGCCCCCCCCTTTCGACGTGCCAAAAACCTTTGCCCCCCCCTTTCGACGTGCCAAAAATCTTTGCCCCCCTTACACATGCAAGATTTTGGGGAACCCAATTTAAAACCTTAAATTGTCTTAACATATAATGCGAAAGAAGCGACAGGAAATTTTGCATATTTGAACGTGTTCAGTAACGTTTTCCCACGCCTTTTAGGGCGTAATATAGAAACGGTGCCCAAAATATCTGTGCCAAAAATTGCTTGCCCCCCCCTTCGACCTGCCAAAATCGCTTGACCCCCCCCTTTCGACCTGCCAAAAATGCTTGCCCCCCCCCTTTGGCCTGCCAAAAATCTTTGCCCCCCTATAATTCACACCCGGGGGGTACACATAATTATTGCACCACCCCTTATACCTCACCCATCCCCACCCATCTCCACCCCAACTATCAATTTCTTCTGTGAACTGTGGAATGTCTATATGAAATGTTATAAATATTTATTATTGGTTCTTTCTTTGCATGTTCTTCTCCTCTTTCTTTTTTCTTTTATTTGTTAGCTTTGTGTAATTGTATGTTGTAACTTAAGGCAGTGTAAGGGGGTGCTCGCTTCAGGCCTTTTGAGCATCTACTCATTCAAATGTTGTGTCTTTTATATATATTTTGTATGTCGATTTGAATGAAAATAAAATGATGATGTATGATGATGATGATGATGTACATCATTTCCTACAGAGTCGTGAGATACATGTATGTCAAACTTTTCCCTTGGTCATAAGGAACAAAAAAAAGTCAGTGGTCGCATATCTGTAGGATCATTGGTTAATAAGATATAGTCACTTTTTTTAAAATTTTTAACCAAATATCTTAGAGAGTTGTGCCATATGTCAAAAAGGATCAGAAAAGTCAGTGGTCGCATATCTGTAGGATCATCGGTTAATGAGATATAGTCACTTTTTTGTACGTTGTGCACTTAACCCCCTTGTTTTTTACTTCTGGATATCGTTTGGAGTCAAATGATTTTTCATTTTAAAAAATGCTTCCATGCTGATACCAGGAAATGCCGAAAAATTACGTACTTTTACAAGACAAAAAGCAACTTTTCTAGGCATTGTTGACATGGTGCCTTCGCTAAAGAAAGTTTCCTACTATAAAGACCTAACTTTTGAGATGGTTTGTACGGTTTGAAGGTGCAAAATTAACAATAAGCTTAAAATAAAGCACCCGGTTTACCGCCGAGTTTAGCAAGTCATCATCAACGACTTTGACAGATGACGTCAGACGCAATCTCTGTCTTGATAATATCGACATGGACTAATATATAGAGCACGTAGTGTGATGGACTGGAAACTTGACACATCGATCTCAGGACAGCTTTCAAACATAAGTCTTGATAGTAAAAACACTGTTTTACTTAGCCTATATCTGGTGGCAGCAGCATTTTTCTACAGTCACGTGATAATGGCACCGGCGGATATAAATACACGGGGGAAGCCGACGGTGTCCACATCTTTTTTTTTCCTTTTTCAGCTTTTTGTATTTTATCTGTACTTGGAGCTGGTGGGGAGAGAAAGCATAAAATACATTCAGGAAAAAATACAACTCGAACCAAAGATCAAGGCTTCATTTCAAATTTAACCCTAAAAAATCACTCATTTTTGAAACCGGATGTTAAAAATATTGGGATTTTTTCTCAGATTCCTTCATGTAGGCCTAGACACTTGCCAGAAGCAAATGAGCTGAAAACGGGCGAATTTTGACAATATCTTTAGAAAATAAAGCCGCAACAAGCTCAAATAAGCGGTGGACTATTTTAACCGAATTTCACTGGTACATAAATCGTGGAGTGATTTGGTGGTGCGCCCTCTGAAAAGATTTGAAGAATATAAGGCTGACGTTGCGCCAAAACATGTGGGCCTATTTAATGATATATGAACTACCACTAAATGTTCTTGTCAGTGCTACCATGGCTACAGTGCACTCAAATAATAATTACATTGTAAATTGGAACTGACACCAATTTTTTTCAGGAATTCTTGTATATTATTGCTTTTTTCTTTAAAATTTTAGTCAGTTATCAATTATCATTTATTGAGTATTGACTAGTTTGTTTTTACACAGAAAATTATAAAGATATATTTACACATTAAATTTTTAATTGACCTTTTCGGTAAATCCCATAACCCTTTGCGAGTACACCTGAGAACTCGTCATTTTAAGGCCACACCGACTTGCAATGCGAGTAACGATGTTAAGAAAGACAAAAGATGTGCGCATCAGCGCAGAGCAAGCGTGGTGATTTAAAATGACGAAGTTCTTAGGTGTACTCGCAAAAGGGTTATGGGATTTACCGAAAAGGTCAATTAGAAAAAAGACATACATACACAAGTATATTCCCCAAGACAGACAGACACCCCTCACCCACCCCCACACACTTTCCTTAGGTTTGCAAGTGATTTAAAAAAGAATTATTTAGAATTATATTCCTATTTTCTTACTCAAGGTGGCAACACTACTTCGGAATTCCCCTGCAATACAGGCAATCATGCAATGTTTGCTAGACCCGAGGGCCAAGGTTGAAATTGTCTGTGTTTAGTTAGAACCTTAAAAAATTGTTTGATTGGCGTAACATAAAAAAAAAAAAATTAGGGTAAGGGATTTTTTTCTTTTTTACTTTTAAAGCTGTAAATTTTTTTCCTCTTTTTTAAAACTGTTACTTATTTATTTTTTATTTATTTATTTGTTTGGTTGTTGTTGTTGTTTTTTTCCACAAAAAAAACCCAAAGAAAAGTGTAGGGTTAGGCCTAATTTTAGGGTTGGTCTGGTTATGCCAATCAAACAAATATTTTTTAGGCCTTAGGTGGAAAGAAAGAGCAAGCATCGCAAGTGAGTGGGTGGATGTAGCTAGATATGTATTTGGTAACCACATGTTTTAGTGGTCCATAGCAGAAGTACTGTATCTTTTAAGTACATAAACCATGACATAGTTTACTTGCATAACTTAACTATCTGTTTTAATATATGCATCCTAATCACTGCACTACCATATTGTTTTGCCCTTTCTGACCGACTCTAAAATCTTAAAAAAATAAGCTTGTGTTTTTTTGTTTTCTTATATGTTGAATATATTTGATATAAAATTTGCAAAATATTGCTACCTGCTTGCAATTCATACTACATAACTCTGATAAACTAAAAGAAGTTAGCCTGGCAAACTTCATAAATCATTGTTAACCATCATATTTTGTGGTGAATTCACATTTTTTACTATTTTATGTGTCAATTTTTTTTAAATTACTGACTGACAGACCCTGACTTTTGAGCTTTAAGTGCAATTACAATCTTTTTGTTTTTTAGGTCAAGGGTTAAAACACCACCAGCAATGAAGAAACATATATTGTTTATGCTCTATACTTTCCTGTCCCACATTACACTTTCCCATTTCAACTACACAGTAAAATCTTGAGTTATTGTTAGTGTGAACTTTTCTGAAGAACAAAAAAATAGAGTATGCCTCACATTTTTTCATAAGTAAAGGTTCAATATCCAGGTTCAAAGTCAACATTTGTTAATGTGCATATATAACTTGCGGTGTAGGTTGAGTTCCTTCTCTCGGTTCCAGGTTGTTCCATCTATTGCACTTACCCATTTCATACCTCTGTCAAAACACTACATTGTAATGTTGATTAGCCTTGACGTAAAAAAGAAATCCCCATTGGTTAGTACAGGGCCTCAATTTTCTCTGCATAGAAAATACGAATTTGCCTTTTCTTTTGTAATTATTGGAAGTTGATTACTCTGATAAATAGGCCTATATGTTTTGTGATTTCCCCATTGAGTGTAGCCGGAGGTGCTCACACCTCCATCACTATGATTTCCACTGACTTCTCCACACGCAGGTCTGAGGCATGCACATAGCATGGAAAGGTCGAGGGGACACAGCGACCAAAATTATTAAAAAAATATCACTTTCTACCAAAGACTTAAACTAAACATATTTGGTGCATGAGTGTGGGGCCATGATAATCCGCCATGTTTGATTAGTTGCAAGAAAGCTATATGGCAGCTCTGGAATTTACATACGTATGGCCCTATAGTGAGGAACGAACAAACAGGGCCATGCTGTTTCGGGCTACATTGAGTGCAACAGTAAGCATCCCCTTCATGTCAGAGGGGGTGAAATGGAACAGCCAAAAACAGCCAATAGGATGAAGTGAGACGGTGAGAGTGACTCATACCGTCTGATTGGATTATTGCATGAATTTTAGCCATGTGCACAGCTTGGTACAAATAGAACCAAGCAGAACAAAGAGGAGCAAAATGGCATGTGATAAAAATCTTCTTTTGATTTGGATTTTTCTGGTGTGTGAGTTTGAAAAATCATACTCCTTGTCATGTCTTGATATGGAAAAGAAACCTGTCAGTTGGTGAGTAATTTTTTCAAGTGAATGTTGTTTAAAGCATTAAAATGCTTTAAACAACATTGACTTGAAAAATTCTGTTGTGGTGCTTACCGTATTGTTTGTAATAAACGCTTTATTACTCAACTGGCTGATGCCATTAGAACATGGTACATTTACAGAGATAAAGCAGTGATATTAAATTTTCTGATTTGGGTGCTTTGCAGTACTTATGGTTTAATTCTAGACTCAGATCCAAATCGAAACAGTATTTTTACTCAGATGAATGGTTTGACAAAGGCATTTGCAATATCATTGACCTTTTAAATATTGATGGGCCTCAACCTATTGTTCTTACATTTGATCAGTTGATTGAGAAATTTGGTATATCTCATAAAGATAAGAGATTTTATAATTTTCTTATTAAGAATATTCCATGTGAGTGGTTGGAGTATCCTAATATTCAAAATGATGATGTTTTTGAATTATTTGTGAATAAGTTAATTGATGCTCCAAAAGTTCCTAAATATGCTTTGATGTTAGACAAGTGCCTTCCAGATAAACAAATTTCCTCCTGGGAAACCTTTGCGGACTTTACTGTGGATTCTGAGGATTGAGAAGAAATTCATCTTTGGAATTTCAAATGTTCCATTAGTTCCAAATTACGTTCATTTTATTTCAAATTTCTTCATGATGCCATTGCTTTTAATGATTTTTTTATTTAAAATCAAAAGAAAAATTCTCCCAACTGTGCTTTTTGTGATAAAGTTCCGAAACTTCTTCTCACATTTTTTGCAATTGTGATATTGTTAAACCTATTTGGGAGGCGCTTGTTCAAGTTATCAAAGTTAAACATGACATTGATTTTGATTTGTCAACATTTGATAAATTATTTGGAGTGCCCTTAGATAAATATATCACTTACATTTGCTTATCTTTGAAATATCATATCTATCTGTGTAAATTTCAGGACAAAAAACCTACTTTCGTTTCATTTAAAACTTTTTGAATGTTCTTAAAGATACCGAATATTATATTGCTAAGAGGAAAGGTAAATTATCTGTGCATTTAAAAAAATGGAGATTTGAATTGTAACTCTCTCTTTTCCCATGCACATTGTGGATCTTGTTTTTCACTTGTATATGTTTTAGTTGTACCACTGTAATCTATTTTTGTATGCTGCTTTTTTTGTTTTTTCCATGTGATTTATTGTGATTTTTCTGTGTTTTCTTTGTTTTGATAATAAAAATACATGAAGATAAAAAAAAACGCTTCCCCCTAATAAACGCCCCCTTCCAATTTTTCCGTGAAAAAATGAAACCAATTTATGCAAACATTTCCATGCCATATTGTGTGAGTAAACTTAAAACTTGCATCAGTTATGTCAGTGATAATCGCTAAATTGCATGGACAAAACCTATTATGACTCAAACTTCCATACATTTCATTGCCTAATCAAGTAATTATGGTAGAATTTCACCAGATTCTTGCTTGATGATGTACTTACAGGTGTAATTTTGTTGTATATACCACAAAATTGTCATTTTCCACTCGATTTCTGTGGGCGGCGCCATGGTAGAAGCATTAGTATAGTCGTAAATCCCTCCTTTCTACAGGAGCACCATCGGGAAATTGAACTTGATTTTTAAGTTTTTTTCATTGACTATTCCAATAAACTTCCAATAAACGCTCCCCTTTTGGAAAAATGCAACGTCCCCGGGCGTTTATTACAAACAATACGGTATATTAGGTGAAGAGTTATAGGTTAAACACAGTATAAAACATCATCATGTACTGTAAAATTTACATGGTTGCTTGATTTAAATCATGTTTATTTGTTTTTTAAAAAGAAATAATTAAATCTTTTTTTTTAATCTTATTAATTATGGACAATTCAATGTTGTTTTGGTTTAAATAATCATCTGCATTAGCCTATTTTTGAAGTTCTTTATGATTTTAAATAACTGTAAGAACCTTTTGTAGGTCTTTTACCACTTAGGATTTTTTCAAAAGAAATCACCTTGATTTACCTCTAATTTTCACATGACCTGTGTACATAGCCATGCAAAAAAATGTAGTTTTTTGAAATCACAATCGTCAATACATTGTATCACAAAATCCTAATTTCAATTTTACTAGCATATAGGCCCCATTCTAGAGGCTGCCATTTGAAATTAATCTTCACCTTTACCCTCAAACTGTGGGGTAAAAATGAGGCAGTTGTTATTTTTGTTTGTTATATAAAGTTGTGTTTACTATATTGTTAGAAGTTAGGATTTTACTAAGATCTTCTGCAACATCTTCAGCTTTCTTGATATATTTTGTATTTTTAAAGTTTATAGGGTTTAAAAAAAAAAACCTTTAGTGAAGGTGTTTGCAATTCCCCCACTTTCACTAGGGGTGGTGCAATAATTATGTGTAACTTGGGGCAATGAAATTTTGGCAGGTCAAAAGGGGGGGCAAGCAGTTTGGGGCAGGTTAAAAGGAGGGGGACAAGCAATTTTGGCAGGTCAAAGGGGGGGATTATTTTTGGCACAGATGTTTTGGGCACTGTTTCTGTATTAGTTTACGCCATAAAAAGGTGTTAGAAAACGTTCAGAGCACATTCAAATATGCAAAATTTCCTGCTCACATCATATGTGACCATACACGACGAATGAGCCGTAAATTCCTCCCCGGTCAATTTTATTTTATTTCGTGTTTAGAAAATATATATCATAGGCTTTAAAATGGTATATCATTTGACTTCAAACTATATCCAGAAGCGGGGTTATGATTTGTTGAACTTTGCTCTTTCAAACAAATGGTACCTTTTATTGTTTCTACATGTGTCTCTTTTTGAAACATTGCTGGTAATTGATATCAAACAGTCATAATTGGCGGTCATTTCAAATCATCCCCAAGTCAACGAGGTTCAGGAATGTCCTCTCATTGTTAATTGTTGGTTATACATACCTAGAAAAAATACAATGCTTTTAATATAACCACCACTTGAACAGGATTTAGCCAAATCAAACAAAGACCAGAGCTATTAAGAATTCTATAGACATCTATAAGGTAAAAGCTTATTGTCCTCTTCAACAATATAATAGATTATTGATTGGTTTAAAAGCTGTTTGACTATCTAAATGAGATACATGTCAAACCAACTTGAGGTACCGATGAATACGACGTTCATGCACATTTGACACTGTAACTCAGAATACAATTTAGGACATTTACGGCTCATTCATGCTGTACAGTACGGTCACATATGATAAGAAAATTAAGGTTTTAAATTTGGGTTGCCCAAAATCTTGCATGTGTAAAAGGGGTGGGCAACATTTTTTGGCACATCGAATGGGGAGGGGGGGGGGGGCGCACAGGATTTTTGGCATGTCGGAAAGGGGAGGGGACAAGCCAATTTTTGGCAGACCATTTTGAGAATTCACCACCCTGAGGGTACACATAAATATTACACAGCCCCTAGGAGTATACATGTATATTAAATTAATTTCTCAATTGCAGGTTTATTGCATACAATCTTCCAAAAAAATCTATTCCAAACACAAGTGGTGCAGATTTCTTATATATGGATGAACATACCAATTCAGACATGGCATTTCAGAAGTCGAAGGTATCACTCATGGATGGCAAGCAGGCTATTGGGTACACTCTACAACAGGTGTATGGAAATCAGAAGAGTAAGGTTAGCATTAAAATAAAACAAAACTGAAAACCATTTATGTTTGTTTCAGTTCAGTTCGGTTCAGTTTTATTTCATCAAATTCCAACCATACAAATAATTACAATGGTTATGAAAAAGCTTTTACAAACACCAGTTAACATGGTCAAAATAATGACGATGCCACTGAAATGCAGGGTGTGTTATTATATTACCTTTTACAAAGGTCAGTATTAAATAATAATGAAATAAATAAAATTATAGAAAGATAATAAATACATTTGGAAGGTATGTGCCTTATGGTCTTACCAGTCCGCCCCTGAGCAAGAGAGCTATATACGCTTTCAATAGTAAATCAATAAGTGAGAATAGGGACATCAACAAACAAACCTTGAAACAAAAAAATTGAGAGAAAATAAGGAAACAGAGAAAAAAAGGAAAAGAAGGCCAAAAGAGTGTAAAATCCTGTATGTTCACGATCTACGCATGCATATTGTCCCAATAAAGCTCTTTTTTAAGCAGGAAGAATTTACAGTATCTCTCTGTAAATAAAAATAAATGCTCCCCCTCTAATAAATGCCCCCCTCCAATGTTTCTGTGAAAAATTGACAAAAATGCAAACATTTCCATGATATATCGTGTAGGTAAGCTTAAAACTTGCATCAGTCATGTCAGTCACGATCGCTAAATTGAATGGACAAAACCTATTATGACTCAACTCCCATCCATTTCATTGCCTAATTACGGTAGAATTTCACTAATTCCATGCACTTACAGGTGTAATTTTGTTGTATTCCCCACGAAAATATCATTTTTCGTGGGCACCGCCATCATGTATAGTGTCAGTAGTGTAAATCCCTCCTTTTAACAGGAGCACCATCGGGAAATTGAACACGATTTTTAAGCTTTTTCACTGACAATTCACTTCCAATAAACGCCCCCCTTTTGGAAAAATGCAACGCCCCCAGGGCGTTTATTACAAACAATACGGTATGTATATAATACCAATAATACTGAGCCAAAATGATGCATCCTAGGAATATTTTCATCCAACTAAAACTGGGACAAAAAAATCAAGAAAGCTGGCTGACAGTGGATCAAATTTAAATGAACAACTTGCTATAATGAAAGACAAAGATAAAGACAATTTATCGCGTCTGACGTCACCTGTCAATCAAACTCGAGCACGGTTTGTTTACAAGTGTCGTGATGATGACTTGCTGAACGCGGATTTATAACCGGGCGCCTTATTGTTGATTTTGCACCTTTTCGACATGCAAACCATCTCAAAAGTTAGGGCTTTATAGTAAGAAACTTTCTTTGGTGAAGGCACCATGTCCACAATCCCTAGAAAAGCTGCTTTTTGCCTTGTAAAAGTACGAACTTTTTCGCCATTGGCTGCTATTCCTTTTCTCCGATCAGCACCAGATAGATCGGTCTTCCTTTTGGCGCTGATTAACCTGTGTAAACCAATCAAGGATCGTAATTGACAGTGACATCAGACGCGATAAATTGCATTTATCTCTGTCTTTAATTATATAATACCGTACTGACGCGAGTATAAGCCCACCTTCGAGTATAGTCCCACCCTAATATTTGGGGAAATTTCAGAATTTGTTATTTCCCCGAGTAAAGTCCCACTGACAATTTTTAACAGAATGGTTCCGAATTTGACAATCCAAATCATGTAACTTCATTTGCAAAATCACTTCAAAATTATTTTTGTAACTAAAATGGAGCTTAATTTTCATCGTGTAAAGTCCCACCCCCCATTTTCGGTCATTTTTCACCCAAAAAAAGGGTGGGACTATACTCGTGCCAGTACGGTAGATTGTGAATCATGTTAATGATTTGAAATTTTGTTTTCAGAAAGTAGGATATGGTATGTACAATGACCAACCGCCACCTGAAAAAAAGAGTACGAAAAAAAGTGGCCATACTAAAGGTATGTCACATTTAATTCAGTCCTTCTATATGCCTAATATTTGAACTGTCATTTCATTACTGGTCGAACACGATAAGATTTCGGTTAATAATAAATAGAAGGTTTTCTGATAGCGCTCTCATAGGTCTTTGAACCTGTCTGCAGCCCTCTAGCTTTTGATTCAACAAGTTATTTTTTTGGGGGGGGGGGCGGTGTACAACCTTCAAGTAATTATTTTGTGTAAGCTAACCCTAAGCCTATTCATAACCCTAATCCTAACCCTAACTCTAACCCTCATCCAAACCCTAAACTAAGCCTAACCAATCAATGACAGTGGCTGTTTCAAGTCTATAAGTCTCCTTGCATGATCGCCTGTCGAATTCAACTACCTGCCTCGACCGGAGACTAAGTTCAAAACCCGGGCCTATTGGGTAGCCGTGTTAAGGCGCCTAAGACTGAAATCCTATCGTATTCGACCAGTAATGCGGCGACAGGAATGGAAGAAGATGGCTATGCCGGTCAGCATGATCTTGTTTGCATTTTGGCAACCAGTGTTTATCTGTTATCGATGATGGATCGATTGATAATCGATAATCAATATTCAGTCAATATAATCAATATCAATCAAGATTAGGTCTACTATTCAAATAGCATTAAAAATGATGTGTGGGCTATGTGGGCCTAAGTTCAAACCCCGGGCCTATTGGGTAGCCGTGTTAAGGCGCCTAAGACTGAAATCCTATCGTATTCGACCAGTAATGTTCTACTTGCAAATAATGTCAATTTTGGTCTCAATCTAGCAATTAATGTTTCATACATTGGATGCAATAGCTGAGAGCATTAACACTAACACTGGGGTAGACGCAGCCCTATACTTTGTTTGGCTTATTGCGACAAAAAGGAGACTCGTAACATTGTGTACTGATATAGAATGGTGTGTACACAGTTGGGTGCAGCACCTATGTTAGCTGCACACTGCCAAAAGCGTGACTGGCATGTACTTATGCAAATTTATGCATTATCAAAAACCAAAGGATTTTCACCAATTATTAGTATAGCAAGTATAGCAAGCACAAAAAAAGTGCAATGATTTATAGTGCGCTACATACAGGCACAATGCCTACATTGATCCACATGCCTCAGCACACTTTACAGGTTGTCGCTGACCACTACGGCCCCACATCATTCAATAAACCATTTAACAACAACTCATGGACTTTAATGCTCAGAATCGCACACCCTAGACATTCCACAATTGACCTTCGCAGCCAGGATCAGCTCCCCAAGTTTTGTACGGGTTACAACGAGACAATTATCAGTAGTTCCTTGTCCAGGGGAAATTCAAGCTAACTCAATTTTTCCACGAGAGCTTACTAAACCACCACCAGGGTTCGAACCCACAACCTCTCGCACCATAGTTGAAAACCTTATCAATCGAGCTAACTTAACTGCTGGATATTTACAAAATCAATGGTGAATATGTACAAAACAAGCATCCCAACAGCAATTGATCCCACTCTGGCTGCAGTCATTCCCAGTTTGGCCTCACCCTGGGTGGTACTAGTAATAGTATAGTATAGTTCATATTGCAACTTACACCTGGCAGAGATTACTCCCAGCTTGCTACTCCTGACTTTTGTAAATCGGACATACGCCTGACCATCGTTCACACTGCCACTATTCTTGTCTTGGCAGCGCCTACCACTGCTCTTAGCAACTTGCGCCCACCAAATTCCGCCAGGTGTACATCCGACAATATGAACACAGCTAATATCTACCAGATTTGAGTTGGGTAGTAGTGGGGCAGCCCTGAGTACCCTGAATAGAGTGAGACCGCTTTGTGCTCTCAAACCTGATTGGGATACAAATATTGGACAATTACATTTTTTCTGACATTATCAAAAGAGTATCACTATTTCATCATCTTGCTATTCACAGGTGTAGTCGGATTTGACTCTACTGGAGGCTTTTGGTTGGTTCACAGTGTGCCTCACTTTCCAAGCCATGCTAATGATGGCTATGGGTGGCCAACAAATGCAAACCGATATGGACAGACATTTTTATGTATATCAGTCAGTTTTCAACAGTTTGAACAAATTGGTATGTACCTAAATACAACTTGATGTTCTAAGATTTCTGACCCGGGGTTCTTGAAAAATTTTGTACGGGGTGTGCCACGCAGACTTTCGGATGCTGACTTTCTCTATACCTACTTTTTGCTGTTTTTGCTACCCATCAGTATACCAATTTTCAAGAAAAAACACCCAAAAAGCACCCAAATTTGCCATAATTGGGCGCTTTAAGGGCACTTTTTCCAAAATGCGCCCAATTGGGCGCATTGGTCTCCACTGAAAACCCACCCATCGATATACCAAAATCGCTGAAAAGGTACCCCAAAACCGTGGCACCTCCCCGTATACCTTCAACCAGGAAGAACCCCCCCCCCCCGGATTTCTGATGCAGTTGTCTTCTTCTTTTTCATAAAAGGATAAAATAATAATATAATTTACTGTCAGGAAAATAAATGTTATTTAGAATAAGCAAAATGACAAATAGGAATGGCACACATATTTAGAGAATAAACTATAGGAATTTTTGTGTTTACTATATCCTCTATGTTTTGTATGATTTGTTTCATGATTTGTCCTCATTCCATGATTTGTTCTCATTTTATGTTATTATGATAAAGCATTTCTTCCACTTCACACAGGACGACAGCTAAGATACAACTGTCCTCACTTCTATGATATACATATGCCAGCTGAGTTTCCAGTAAAGCTGCCAAGTCTGCATTCAGCATTACTTGGTGTGTGTGATGACACATCTCCACATTACAATATAGCTACACTTACAGCAACAAATGGGCAAAACTTTGTCAGTTTTGCCAAGTCTAAAAGTTTCAGTGAAGGTAAGGAAGACCTTTTAAAGGTGGTATATGAGGATATTTTTGGAAATCAGGAATTGCTTTGAGCATGTTTTCAATAGAGTAGGGTAAAGCACACTTGTGCCTTTTGTTTGAAGCAAATCAGACATGTGGCTTTCATAATACATCAATTTATATTTTCTTTGTATCTTATTGTTTTTATCAATAATCAATGTAGGTCATGAGCTAAAATGACTGAAGAAGCTCACTAATATGTAATTTTTGCCAATATTTTGCTAAAAATCAATGCATAAAATGTTCAGGGTACTTTAATTTTGCATACTTTTGCCTTGAAAATTGGTCAGTGTTTCTAATATGTTCTAATGTATTATATAGTGAAGCCGCCCTCTAATTTGCATAATTGTGTAATTATTGAACTAATTTGCACTTGTTTTAAATTCATGAATTTTCTGAAGAGCTCTTGACCCCTAAAATATCCCTTTTCAAGTCATATGATAATGATGGTGTCATCTTCATGAAGATATCCCAAGGTATTACAAGTACAGCTGAGTTTTTAGCACAAATTGATGTTGAAAAACTCAGAACATACTTGTTAGAGCTTGTGATGAGGCCTAACTGCCTATTTCAATACAGAATAGTAATTAGGTCATCTGATCCGGAGGATGTGCTCAAGCCAATTCATCTGCCATTGTTGAATGAAGTGAGCCATCAGCATTATTTTGAAGCAGTTGGTGGCATAGCTGTTAACCCTAACCCTACCAAAACCCCAAAAAGCTACAACAGCAAGAAACTGCCAGCGCGAGTATTCCACATGATGCGATTGCATCATCATGCGAAAGCACATATGTGACATGATCAAGGGGAATGAGTCACATGTCGACCCTGGTCGAAAATGAGTTTTACATACGTTTCTAAAGAGGACATTTAGAGCTTTCAGAAACTGAAAAACCCATCTTGATACGACTTTTCTTTGCGAAGTTACGTGTCCCAGAAAATTGGAAACTTGGTAAAATAAAGAAATTAAGCCATTTCGGGACCATTTTTGTTGTTACACATTGCTTAACAAAAGTGTAGGGTGTCCAAAAAAGAAGCCATAACGGGTTTGGGCACTTCCATTATCCATACGTGGAGGGAGGGTGTCTGAGGGAGAATGTGCCAGTCGGAGTTTTTTTTGTTTCCTATTTTCTTTTTTCACCGAAGTTTCTTTTTTTTTTCTTGGATCCGCCACTAGCATGAGAGGTCATTAATCATGATCAAAATGTGATGTAATTTATATCTTCCATAAGACATGTAAAAATGAAAAGCAAAATGAAACAAAGGTGTTTTTTTTGTGGTTTTTTTAAACTGTAAAAAAAAATAGGACCCTCGAAAAGGGGAGGCACAGGCCCGGTGTGCCCATGCCTGGCTTGGAAGATGCTGATCTGGAGTGGGGATGTGGCTTGATTTCCAGATTCTGTCAAATTTCCAGAAGGCAGCCCATGTGAGAACTCTGCATCCATGTGTATTTTTGCAGCGGTGGCTCAGCACCCCCAAGTTATAGTGCAGTGTCCATAAGTCAATTAAAATTTATGTCAGTGATATTCTTGGCGTTTTAAATAGTAGCATGTCCATGAAGTCTCTCAGCCTTGTGTTCATATTTTTAAAAAAACAGGTATGATGGTGTCCCATACTAGGCAAACATATCATGACTTTCATTCACTTAGAATCTAGTTTTATTCGTGTTTTAAAATGAATATTATATGTTCTCTATTTTGGTTAGATCTCTACAGACTAGTGGCTAAGGAGTACCACTATAGCCTGTACACGGAAACATGGCAGCGTGGAAATGATAACAAGATAGCATCATATTGCAATTACCCAAAGGTAAGTCCTAGAATGTAGTCCTCACATCATCTATATAAATACAAAAAGGTCTGAAAAATGTTGTGTAACTAACCAACTATACTCCTATACTATAGTCCGTATGTCTTCCTCGAGGCAGTAAATTCAAATCAAATTTTGTGATTTTCTCAACAACTGCTCAGTTTTTTGCAGGAATCTGTTAGGCTAGTTGAATTCCTTGCGTCCTTTCCTTTCTCAAAATGTAAACTTTTTATACTTATCATTATTAAGTTTAGAGATGCAATTAAAAACATTATCTAAATCACTGCCTCTCAACTTTTCAACTGAACCAAATGAGAACATTACTTCAGTTCAAATGTTGAACTGATCCAAATTACTCTTTGAGCAGGCTTCGTTTTTCACCGACGTAATCTGTTGAAGGGAATATTTTTAAGGGCCATATATACTCCAAATATTCGATGCAGAATATTTGTTCACAAGTATTTGTTATTCCATCAATTTTAATTAATACTTTTAATCTTCTAATGAATGTTTGTTGAAGGAAAATCAATTATATTTGATGCATGTCGAATGTCTGGTGGAAATATCTTACAGATTTTACGTCATCAAACATTCGGTAGAAGTTAAACATGATTGGAAATAGAATAGGAATAGAATAAAGAACGAAAACATGTTGCATTGAATAACCTTGAATAAAAAGTATACAGCAGGCCTTATGTCCCTTGTCACAAGCTACCATGAACTATTTTTGTTGTATTAAAGATGATTACAGAAGTACCGTATTCGTCCGAGTATAGTCCCACCCATTTTTTAGGTGAAATTTTTTCAAAATTGAATACCTGAGTGGAAGAAGGGCGCAACTCCATTTTTTTACGAAAATGAGTTAGACCCAGCATTTTATTGCCAGCAGACTGTTCTTCCTTGTGTGTGAAAGATGGGCCAAAATCCACTCTCTAAATAGTCTTCCACGTACACTTACCGTACTGACGCGAGTATAGTCCCACCCCGTTTTTGGGTGAACATTTTTCAAAATTGGGGGTGGGACTATACTTGAATTTCAAAAAAAAATAATTTTTTTTAAAGTTATTTATTTTTTCGGCTTTGGAGTGTCCCTGGACCTAGACATAAATGCTAGGATCATTCATGGTTGATTAAAAAAATATATATATATATTGTAGGCCTATGTGTTTTGAATAAATTTGTACACATGTCATACTCTATTAATTATTTCAATTTGCATACAAATTCAATGCATTTTTTTTTAATATCTCAAAAACAGTTTTGATGGAGTTGGGCCCTTCTTCCACTCAGGTATTCAATTGGGGAGGGTGGGATTATTCTCGAATTTCAAAAAAAAAAAAAAATTTGCATAGAAATTCATTCATTTGAATGCATTTTGAAATCATTAATAGAGTATGACATGGATACAAATTATCAATTTTCATATTAAAAACACAAAACATCATGCAATATTTTTTAGGTCAACCATGAATGATCCTAGCATTTAGGTCTAGGTCCAGGACACTCCAAAACCAAAAAATAAATTATTTTTTATTTTTTGGAAATTGAGTATAATCCCACCCCCCCACCCCAATTTTGAAAAATTTTCACCTAAAAAACGGGTGGGACTATACTCAGACGAATACGGTAGTTAAATAAATACCTCCAGAAGACATAGCATTAGATGGTTAATAAAAATATTCATGTGCATGAAAAATCTGCAAGTCAGGAGAAAATTATTTCGGAAACCATCTTGTAGGCCTATTAAATATTGAATTTTTTTAATGTGCATGCATCAGCGAAAGTCGAGAGAAAAATGATGTAGTTAACCACTTTAACAGACCAGGGAAGTGGTCAAACTATACCAGTAATTCAGTCGGTAGTCTAATTTTCCAGCCATTTACAGAACATATTATTTTGGTCAAGAATTGGGGTTTTTTTTTGGTTTTTTTACAATTTCTGGGATTTGGGTGGGACTATATACTGAACCTGGGACTATACTCGGACGAATACGGTATTAAAGAAGTGACAGATGCAACCTAACATTTGGACGTATAATCTGTTATTGTTTCTTTCTTTGATTTTTTACAGGTGATCAATATTAAAAATGTTCAAGTGGGTAAATATAAGTTTTCATCCGCTCAAGATCATTCAAAGTGGGCTGTCACTGCAGGCGATGCAAGAAAGCCACCATCTCAGCAAGCGGTATGCATAGGTGACATAAATAGAGAGGTAAGCACTTGCAATAGTGTAAAAAAAATCTTCTAACACAATCACACAACCATGCGAGATTACCACAAAACCTGGATCCATGGTAAAGAGCCAGACTACAAATATTCAACATAGGACTATTTGTTCAACAAGTATTTGTTATTCAATCTATTCTAATTCATTTTTATCATCTAACAAATACAGTTGATGGAAAATCAATTATATTTGATGTTGAATGTCTGTTGGAAATATATTATCGATTTTACGTTAATGACCATTCGTTAGAAGTTAAACATGATTGGAAGTACAGGCCTAGAAATCCATGGCAGTTCGAGCGAATCCATTTGGATTCTCGCAAGAGAATTTTGCGAGAATCCTTGATTCACGCAAATCTACCTCCTGCTCTAGTCCTGCCAGCAAGACTTCAGTCTGGATTATAAACATAATGACATCTACGGACCTGTATACTGAGTTACAGTTACTGGAACTACCTCCTGCTCCCGCTGCACAAAGATTGAAAATATACTGCCCTCATACAGTCTGATTTAGTCATTCAAGATGGCGGCTTTGGCGAACGAAAGATCGGCATGCAACCAATGGCTGTTTTTGCTGTTAAAATGCCCTCTCAAATCAGTATTATAGTACTACAAATTATTAATGATTTAAGTAAATTATCCAATAATGCGTTATTTTGGGGGTTCAGTTGCTTAAAAAACGAAGTATAAATAGTCAAACCGGGAAGCAAACTTGGTACATATAAAACATTTCTATAGTTTTTTCTTTCTGTAAACTGCCAATGCATTACGCGAATCCATATGGATTCACCCAGTTGATCATGATGTTTTACAAGAATCTTTGCGCGAATTTGACTTTAACAATTACTGTTCAAGTTATTCTAGTTTGCGCATGCTCATATCATTATATGAATGCTTGTCATTTACTCATGAAATGTTATCATTCATCTATTGTTTCTTACAGAAAACTCAACTTAAAAGAGCTGGTGGAACAGTGTGTATGGATAAAGTGTTAAATGTATGGCGAGCTTTTCGTGAAGCTATTCTTGGAGCAGAAATTTGTACAAACTCTGAAAATAAACAAAAAATTGAAAAAAAGACCAGGGATTTATAGTCGCTGACCACTACGGCCCCATATCATACCAAAAACCAATAAACAACAACACAGGGACTTGCAGCTACGAAGTGCACACCCTAGACATTCCACAATTGACATTTGCAGCCAGGATATTCTATGGGACCTTCTAATACAAATATTTGGCTCATCAAAAAGGACTGATATGCTGAAACTTTGCAAAGTAATGGAAATGCACATGGTGAAACCAGACTATCCTCCAACGCTTCGTAAAGTTATATCTAGCAAAAGGGTATTCGTAACTTACGAATGGTTACTTGAGTTAAGAAGGGTTAAAAGTTTAGTGAAGTGGACCCCAGGTAAGATAAATCACATTGATATAGATAGGTCATTTGTGACCCGGCAGCACAAACGAGCCGTAAATTCCCTAAATTGTATTCTGAGTTATGGTGTAAAATGTATACGAAGGTCGATGCATCGGTCACTTAAGCTGCCGCGACATCTGTCTTATTTTGATAGTCACAACACCAATCAATAATCCTATTATTGAAGTGGATAATAAGCTTCTACCTTACATGGCTATAGAACTTTTAATAGCTCTGGTCTTTGTTTGCTTTTGCTAAATCCTTTTCAAGTGGTGGGTTGGTTGTATAAGTATGCATAACCAACAATTAACAATGAGAGAACCTTCTTAAACCTCGTTGACTTGGGGATGATTTGAAATGACCGCCAATTATGACTGTTTGATATTTATTGCCACCAATGTGGAAAAAGAGACAGACATAGAAACGAAAAAGCTATAATTTTGTTGAAGGAGCAAAGTTTAACTAACCATAACTCCGCTTCTGGATATCGTTTGAAGTCAAATGATATACCATTTTTAAGATTATGATGTTTATTTTTTAAACACAAAATAAAACAAAATTGACCGGGGGAGGAATTTACGGCTCATTCGCCGTGGACGTTCACATTTGATGGATATTTCCCCTTAAAGATGCTTAAGGGGGTACTACACCCCTGGCCAATTTTGTGCCTATTTTTGCATTTTTCTCAAAAATTATAGCACATTGGTGACAAGTAAGATATGTATATTATAGGGGCAAGGACTACAACTACTGCACTGAAGATTCAGCAACTCAATGCAAGTAGTTATTGATTTATTGATCAAATATTGGTTTTCCCTCATTTTTGACTGTAACTCCACAACTGTTGTCTGTGCTGAAATAAAATTTCCAGTGCAGTAGTTGTAGTCCTTGCCCCTATAATATACATACCTTACTTGTCACCAATGCGCTATAATTTTTGTGAAAAATGCAAAAATAGGCACAAAATTGGGCAGGGGTGTAGTACCCCCTTAACCAGATTTACAGCCTCATCCCCCACTTTACTAGACTGCTTTGTATTCCTTTTTTAAACAATTCATACCATTCCATGCATAAAACACAACACATCCACATCCCCAGTGACTGCCCTGCCATTTTTCTCATGGATAAGATAGCTGTTGGATCAGAACAGGATTGGAGGATTTTCCATGGTGGGATTAGAGGGATGATAAATTTAAATGGTCTACTACAGTAGACTACCACTTTACCCTATCAGAATGATATTGGTATTAGGTGAAAGCCCAGTGATAACCCCAGTGAAATTTTAGGCCTGGAATGTGTTTTGTTGAAGCGGTATGAACCAAGACATGGTAGTTTGGTGGTTACCACCCCTGAAGTCGTGTACTGTTGTGTGGGCCACTAGGATACTAATTTTTGCTGAACCATTAAATGGTATCAGCCTATAATAGTGTATGTTACTTACTTACTCCATACTTTGCTTACTCACTCACTAACCTTTTGGTCTGAAATGGACATATCTTTAAATGCCATGAAGGTATGAACCCCTGAGTGGTGTCAAATGAAAGAGGAAGAAGTAAAGAATAAAATAAAAATATTTCCCCACCTGGGGGTGACACTCATCATAAGACCTGGGTCAATATTCATATGGGTCCTTTTCATATCTCAAAGTGCCAAAAAGGTATGACACCCCCCCCCCCCCAAGTGGTGTCAAATGAAAGAGATAAAAGTCAAGAATATAATAAAAATAATTTCCCCACCAGGGGTGGCACTCCTCTTAAGACCTGGGTCAATATTCATATTTTAGGTCCTTTTCATATCTCGAAATGCCAAGATAATTTGATAGAACAGCTATCATTAGGCATGGTGACCTACATTGACAGTAGACAAGCCACAACTTAAATTCTCAAAGTATTTTAAAAGCAGAATCTTAACCACAGTAAAGACAAAACTGGACATGTCTGAGATTGTCTAGTGGTGTGGTTTGGGGAAGATAGCTGACAGTGGATCTCACATAAGATTTTTTTTTTTGGGTGGGGGGGCTATTTGCTGTATAAGTGGACCAGGTAACAGGCACCAAGAACTGTGTTAGGAGTGGTATTTCGCTTGGTAATGGGGGAAAGTGCAGGAGGACAGCATGGGTGGGGGTGTCGGGTCAAATTCAAAATTGCTCCGATTGGGCTGTAACTCAGGGAAAATGATCCCTGACACTTGGGGAGTATGAAACCGAAAAGGTCACCCGAGGTTAAAGGTCAAGTCAAGTGTTAAGTTGCTCTGATTAAGCTGTAACTCGGGGAAATGATTCCTGACACTTGGGGAGTATGAAACTGCAAAGATCATCCAAGGTCAAAGGTCAAGTCAAATGTTAAGTTGCTCTGATTGAGCTTTAACTTGGGGAAAATGATTCCTGACACTTGGGGGAGTATTAAACGGCAAAGGTCATCCGAGGTCAAAGGTCAGGTCAAATTGAAAGTTGCTCCAATCAAGCTGTAACTCAGGGAAAACAATACCTGGCACTTGGAAACTATGAAACCGTAAAGGTCATCTGAAGTCAAAGGTCAGGTCAAATTCAAAGTTGCTCCAATTGGGCTGTAACTTGGGGAAAATGATCCCTGACACTTGAGGAGTATGAAACCGCAAAAGGTCATCCAAGGGCAAAGGTCAGGTCACATTTGAAGTTGCTCCAATCAGGCTGTAACTCGGAGGAAAACATTCCCCCACCGGTGGTGTCACTCCTCATAAGACTCTGGTAAATATTCCTATTTTAGGTCTATATCTCGACATTCAAAGAAGGTATGACCCCAGGTGACAGTGGTATACTGCTCTAGTTACTTCTAGAATCCAAATAGATGGACAATTTATACTTGGAATAAGTATGGTTGTGTAAAATTTAACTCGAGTAACAATTCAGGTCTGAACATGGCTTAGTAGTGAGAATGTGTTGTGAAATAAATCATTGGTACTAAACTATTTCTTTTAAGAAACTGTCTTATCTTTTTATTAACCTGCTGTGTTGCTGAAGTGTGTTCCAAAATAAACAAGGCGGTTCTCAAACCACGAGGGTTGCTTGCTCTCATGATTACCTTGGGGATGCAAGTTGCATTCTCCTTCAAATTCAACAGTAATTAGGCCCAACAAATGTTGTGTTGCCCTTTAATTAAAAAAATCAGAAGGGTGGGTTGGTCAATTTTTTATTGATTTTTATTGTAATTTCATTAAGTCCCTGATATTGTTGCTGTGACAGTTCAATAAAAATGTTAAAGCCATATTATAACATTTGCTGAGGAAGATGCCCTCAATATTTTTGAAAATTCAGTTTTTTTAATACATAATTATATTGTACTTTTTTTAACATACCCTGCTGTCCCTGCACAAATAAGACTCTAAGTGCTGTAGTTTAATCACAATCCGAGATTTTAAATAAAATGCAGGAACCGTCGTTTTATTATTAAGATGGAAATATTAGTTGAACGCGTACTCGATGTTCATAACACAGTATGTACATGGCGACACACATAAAAGATCGTGTCATAGCACAACCAAATGGCTTGACACGCATTGACGACATCGGCGCTGGTAGTAAATTCCAATTTTCTTTGCTTTACCTCAGTTAAAATTAAAAGGGGACATATCTGACAGTAAAAGCTAACATTTTATGGAAAAGTAATACTAATCTATTGTTTATGGAAATGTTATAATATGGCTTTAAATACCGTATATGGAAGAAAAGCAAATTTACCCAATATCATACCTCATGCTCAGATCCTGCAAGACCGAGAGCATTTCCGTATCCTGCATAACCTGCCATGGACCCTCTTGAAGTCGCGATACAAATACTTCACCAATAGGCCTATTATCCTTCTAGTTGCCTTTGTTTAGCAAACAATTCCAATTAAAGATCTGTTGATTTTTTAGCTATTTGACATAGCCAATGGGCTGACCTCTCTGCCCCCGCAAAAGTCACTTTCCGCTTTGCCCCCCCCCCCCTTTGAAAACAAATCCTGCCTACCTTACAGAGCAAACAGGCATCATCTGATCTGTTTACACAAATAAACACTGCCCTCTGTGAATCAAAACGATGTGTCAAATGATTTTGTTAACTTCACAACCCTTTAATTTCACAATATTTAACTTGATATTCTCATTGTGCATGCAAGGTTAATTATGTGATTATAATTCAATTTTGCTGCAATTTTGCTGTCAATAATTCTAGATCTAAAGTGGAAAGTTTTTATTTGTGAACAATTTTGGCATTAATATATAGACCCTAGTGGCTTTTTAGTTAAATAAAAGCCAAATAAATAATAGGTCTGTTAATAGGTATGTTATTGGCCCTTTGCCCTTTAATGTCGTTTCGATCCCCTAGGGCTAATGCATTCACAACAACATGACTTAATACAATTGATTATGTTGAGTTCAGAAGTTTAATAATACGAAATGTGAAGATTTATTGATAAGAAAACATTTTATTTGGGAATTGACAGACATTGAAAAAAACACATATATAGTTTATTTACAAGTGACGTACTGATCAGCTGGTTAAATCCGCGGGAAGGTAACTATTGGGCGACTTCAGAGGTGTAAAACCCTATCACAGTGCACACTCACAGCAGAATAGCATGCCTTCCCATGATGCTTTGCATAAAGCTGTGCCGGTGCATACAAACCAATAAAGTTATAAAATCACACAATGGTCATTATTGATACAAGGCTTATACGGGGGTACTTGTGTATTTCAAGGTGGACACCATGCTCGTGTACACAAACAAGTAAAAAGGACTGTTTTTCAGCATTGGGCAAATGCAGCGCTGTACCTGTTTAGGGTGTCAAAAACGCCAAAAATCATGAAAAAGGGTATACTTTTCCAAGCAAAATTTACCAATGTTACCATATTTCGGTTAAAACATGGTGTTTTGGGAACATACCTTAGGCTATTTTAGGGGCCTGGACCCGGTACCCATCTGGTCTAATCGTAAATCCGGCCCCATGTTTGAAATAGCTCAATGGTAAATGACTTAATCGGCCAATTTTGTGTCGATACTGAAAATATTCGGTTGGGGCATGCTACAAGAAACATGTCGGACACAGCCTTCTTGACAACCTTTTTCGACTTTTCTTTTTGGGTTGACCATTTTATTGTTTTAGTCAATATACTGTTCCTATAGGTGCTTTTGTGCAATTAGCATTTCAAACACTTTATATTTCTTTGTCTTCAAGAAGTCATTTCAAGTAGGCCTATATTGTCGAGTATATTGATAATAATCGTATACGGCCCTACATATCGTAGGCCTATTTTCCTTCTCTTCCCCATCTTTTTCCTCTCACTCTCCATCCTTTCTCTTTTTTCCCCGCACTAGGGGGGCGGGGCCCAAATAGACAATTTTTGCCAGGCTTATTGACAATAATCGTATGGTATTGCATATCGTATGGATTCCGCATCTCTTTTTCCCTCCTCTCCCTATCTCCCCCTCTCTTTTCCCCTTTTCTCCCTCTCTTTTTTCCTCTCTCTCTCCTTTTTCCCTTTTTTTTCCTTCGCTAGGGGGCGGGGGCCCAAATAGCGCTAGGGGGCGCAGGGTCTGAGGGGGCGGGGCCCAAAATTTTTGCCAGGGGGCAATTGCCCTGCCCCCCCGGCAGCTACGCCACTGACTTGTTTAGGGTATGTTTTGCATGCGCTGAGTAATACTCGTTTAGGGTACGTTTCACGAGTCCATACATGATCATGGTGTCCATCACCCTGGGGCTTATACTAAGCAGGCACCCAGGCTTTTTTATTTATTTATTTTTTTGCCCCATGGTTGCCCAGTTTTGGCTCCTGGTGTGTCCAATATTTTACACTACAAACTTTAGGAATAGGAGCCATCTTTGGGAGCAGGAGCTCATTTGAGCTCTGGGTCCAGGCATACTTTAAGGCCTGTATTCATGTAACATTAACTAAGTCCATATGCATACTACAATCAGCCTACCCATGGGCATCAATCCTGGGGAATTGTGATATGCCCCCCTCCCCCACCTTTTGGCAAAATGACCCACTTTTTGACTACTCTGGCCAAATGTCCCCACACCAACTTTTCAAGATGGATTTATGCCGCTGAGCCTACTTTGGCGGGAGTCAAAACAGCTGAGCTGTCTTAGATTTCAGATTAAAAATTATGTACTGGTTATTAGGGGTGAACTCTCAAAGTGGTCTGCCAAAATTACTTCCCCCCCCCCCTTTGGCGGTGCCAACAAATCTTTGCTGCCCCCCTTTTGATGTGCCAAAATCTTTGCCCCTCCCCCTTTACACACTAAGATTTTTGGGAACCTGAATTTAAAACACTGCGAGCAGGAAATTTTGCATTTGAACGTGTTCCTAATGTTTTCCTACACCTTTTTAGGGCGTAATATAGAAACTGTGTCCAAAATATCTGTGCCAAAAATTGCTTACCCCCTTTCAACTTGCCAAAAATCACTTGACCCCCCCCTTTTGATCTGCCAAAAATGCTTCCCCCTTTTGGCCTGCCAAAAAATCGTTGCCCCCCTATAATTCATCACCCCGAGGCTACACATAATTATTGCACCACCCCCTACGTGGTACAATAATTATTTATACCCCAGGGTGGTAAGGTAAAATATAGGGGCCAAATATTTTTTGGCAGGCCTAAAGGGGCAAAGCTTTTTTGACATGTCAAGGGGAGGCAAGTAATTTTTGGCAGACCATTTTGAGAATTCACCACACCAGGGGTAACATATAATTATTGCACCGCAAGGCATGGTGGGAAGACTGTGATGCACACCAAACTGACAATACTGCATGGGTCACGAACCAGATATGACCGGTTTGTAATCAGGTGATATACATGTACACGATATTTACTCATGTATAAAAACGAATGGATAATAATAATAAGATTAATCATCTGTTTCCTAGGTGAAAATAAACAATTTGGACATAAACACAACTTATTTGGAGTGACAAATGGCACTTTGTTTACAATTACTTTTGGAAGGTAAGAATCCCAGTTTAATAACAGGAAAAATTGCCAAAGATAGTGATACTATCAACGACGACAATACCGTTTCAATTTCTAATATGTACATGTGCATCATGATGTGAAATGCAACAGGTACGTATAGTATTTTCAGCTGCAATTGTGTGGACAATTGTAGAAGAAACTTCTGTGCACTGTATGAGAAATTGCTATCATCTCTCACAATTCAATGGAAGTGCTTTTGACATATCAGACCTCCAGTTTTTCCCACCTTCAAATTGTTTGAAAAAAGCATGATTTACTACTGACATACATATAACATACCTGGATTGCTGAGTGATCGCAATACATCACTTTTGAAAAGTTATATGCATGCAATCGCAGAAAAAAATCTATGAATTGCTTGTCGCTTTTGCAGTTATACTAATCATGCCAATTGTGGCGAATGTCATTCAAATATTCCAAAATATCACAAAATTGATTTTTATGAAAAGAGAAGTACACATAGAGCATGCGTGCGATATGTGATTTGCTTCTTGAAGTTGAATTGTTCAACTTTTTTTGCGCTCTCTTGTGATATCATGTCTGGGCAAGCTTGTGATTGGCTGCTGAAAAACAAGGACAGCATTCAGTGTGGATGAATGAAAACAGGCCAGCAACAATTTAATCGCAATCATGACTACTTTTGTAGTACCGTACATTTAAATTTTTGTGCGATACTACAGTGTAAAAAAGCATGATCACACGATGTTGCGATGTGGAGTCTGAATCAGACTTGAGTCTCAATACTTTGGTTCACCTCAGGTGACAAATGTTGTAATTTCATTGGTGACAGTATCAAATCGAGTACCAGGCTCACATGTAGCATATATTTGTGGTGCAACCACAAAAAAGCACTGACATTGCTTTCGAAAGCGAATTAAATATCTAGTGGTTGAAAATATGGATGTGCAAGAATGAAAATAACTTTATTGATGGACAATAAGTGTACATAAGCGGTTCCTTATAACTGGAACCTTTGGCATCTGAGAGTTACATATTATGAGAAAAGGGTGCTCACAACTTCACGATTGGTTATGTACTTTACGATGCGATGGGGGAAAACCATTGGGAATATTAGCCACTGGCAAAAGTTCTCACTTTAACACTGAATTATCAATGTAGCTTGGCAATTTACAAAATGTAGTTTACCAACATATTTTTTCTATGCACAGGCCCATTGCCAGGGGGTGGCGGGGTGGATGGATGCTCCTCCATGAAACAAAATTTTAAAAAAAAAAAAAAAAAGAAACAAACTAACTATCCTATCCTACGACCATGTTTATTCACATGCCTATGAAAATTTATGTTTCCTGTTGGACAATTGTGTTTTGCATGTTTACAAATCATTTAAATACTCCAGCAGATATGAAATTACAGTGATAAATTGATGCGGAGAACTGCCTTTTCCTAGCTTAAAGGAAATCTGTACCATAAACTAATCAATGGCTATATAGTTGCAGTAATAATAAAAACGACAAACAGTAAAAGTCCCAAGCTTATATACGTACAAATAAAGGAGAAAATCTTAATTCCTTACGACGATCAACGGTCATTTTGCAATCCATGGCGGCGGCCATATTGATACCCGATGTATTTTTTATTACGCTGTAACGGTACCCCGATATTGAAACCAGCGAAATCCGTGCCACAAGCCTTGTCCTCGTGAACTTTGGTGACACGGCGAATACTACCAAAGTTCAGATTCAACATTCGTTCCAAAAAAAAACGCGACAATTTTTACCCATAAAACTACAGAAGAACATAAAAAAATGTATTTTAAAGTAATATTTATGATCAACAATGTCTTTTGAGAACGAAAAGTAAAAATAGCACTAAAAACCAAAATTCGCTGTGGGGTCACGAATGACATAGCAACACACGCTCGCCGTGGGTCTGTGTGAAAGGTTACACTACTGCTTGTGGCAGAAATGATTCGCAAGCAGCTATCATGGCGGCTTCCATGAATCGCATGTAACGAAGGATTAAAAGTGCTTTTTTCTTTGTTAGGAATATTCGAAATTCATATAGACCGTCTGGTATGTTTAATTTAGGGGTATACAACTATATTAGCCATTGATTAGTTTATGGTACAGATTTCCTTTAAAATTAGCGTCCATGTTGCCTAAAACCACTGTGCTTTATTTAGTAGGCGTGGACCCTCACCAGGGCTTCGCCTCTGGACACCGCCAGGGGCCTTAAGTCGGGCCTCTGCACCCCACCCATTGATGCTCATGCTTTGCGCTCGAAAAGTCTTAACTTTTAAAAATCCGTACCCACCAATAGTTGTGTTCACATTGTCGGACGTACGCCCGGCGGAACTTGGTCGGCGCAAGTTGCTAAGAGTAGCGGTAGGCCCTGCCAGGAGTAGTGGCAGTGTGAACAATGGTCAGCGTAAGTTCCGCCAGGCATACGTCCGACGATTTACTCCTGACAAAAGTCAGGAGTAGCGAGCTGGGTGTAACCTCCGCCAGGCGTAAGTTGCAATGTGAACGCTTCTACTCCTGGCACCCGGTGTAAGTTTGACCTTTTGTTGGTCGGAACTAAGACATTACATACCGTGTGGTTGAAAAAGGTCACAGAAAACACCGGAAGTGGTAGCCAATGTTTACGCTGACCAGAAGTGAATGCTTGGTGGAACTGGTCGGCGTAGTGCTAGGAGTAGGCTAGGTGTGGACACGCGGTAGGAGTAGCGAAAATATTTGTGGAATTTTTATCAATGTTAGCGTAAGTTCACGCCGGGTGTAACTCAAAATGTGAACACAACTACTATCCTTCTCGGTTGGCCCTAATAAGGCGTTGAGAAGTATTCAACTAGAACTAGAACCCCCTATAAAAAAATCCTGGCAACAGGCTTGCCTATGAACAGATGAATGTACTAGGTACAAATATCCATTACATGCAGTAATCACTTCTCAATTTCAAGTTATATAACAACACCAAAAATGCTATATATTCTCCACCGCTATCGTTTAATTATATGATGCTGCAATGCTTTTCGTTTAGCATTTAGTTTAGTTTAATAAGGATAAACTAAACTATGAATGAAACCTTGTAGAGTTGTGATCTGTCATTTTTCATATCAATGAAAATTACATCCAAATAATGAAAAGTATTTAGAACTCAACTTTCTAGTTCTTACTCTCATCAGATATCACAGAAATAAAAAGATTTTCAGATCTATTGTGTCCATGGGCGTCAATCCGGGGGGACCGGAGGGACAGGGGGGACATGTCCCTACCACCTTTTGTCAAAATGACCCATTTTTGTTCTTTTCAGCCACTTTTTGACAATTCGGGTTGAATGTCCTACCCCCCACACACCCCCTGTTTGTAAATACCTTCAAATGAGGACCTTGACTTTAGGAGGATCTAACCGAGGACTTACACACCCGTTTTTAATCGACTTCTCACAAACACACCAGACAACTTACTATCCAACCGAGACCCGTCCTATACCGCCTATGGGGGATCTATCTTATACATAGCTATCTTATATGCATATTTGCATCATTTACGTCATCCTGGTCATAGTTTCAAACCGTGACCGTCCTCGTTTGGAGGTGTGTCCTAGTTTTACGGTGTGTATCCATATGTAGGTCCTCGTTTGACGGCATTTACAAACACACCCCCACACACATTTCAAGCTGGATTGGCACAATGGCTGTGTCAATTGTGTTTGGGGCTTTGAATACTGTAAAGCATGATATTTTCACGCCATTCAAATTTCTCAGAGAACCTATGTTTCTGTGACACAAAATTTTTGTGAATTTGTACGTATTTCCTTTAAAGGCCTACAGGAAGAAAAAATAGTTGCATGCATGAAAATTTTGCAAATCAAGTGCACTCACAAAATTGGTGAAATTTTCATGGACACAATCATTTCATGCTTTACAATATGAAGAGCTGAGATGCAAAGGGCTTACGTCCACCCCTGGCCGAAATTGAGTTATTGGTATAACATTATAGTGTGGGTAAATAAAAATGCACATTTTGGTGGTGGTTTGACCATCGTACCACCTTCCCTTCGGAGATATAGTATATTTTCCTTCGGAAATCTTCGAATTTCGGAAATTTGAACTTAAAATGAATATAACATTTTAGGAAAATAGTTTTATTTTAATTTTTTGATGTTATATAGTAGCCTTGAATGTTCTTTAACTTTTAAAACCAAAATGAACTGTTTTGGGGTCACTATGTTTGAAAAAAAAATATTTTAATTAACAAAAAGTGTATCTTCGGAAATACTCAAAAATAGGTGCATGTATCCTTTATCATGAATGTGGAATGCATATTAAAACATAAAGATCGGGTGAACAGACATAATAATTTGAGAGACTGAAAAAAATCAAAACCGGTTGGGATCAAACCAGCACACTCAAGATTTCCTGTCTACTCCCTATTCCAGAAATATACAACACGAATTCTTGTTGTTTGATGCTTTGCCAAATGAAACAAAACACACTATATGGTAATATTGTCTTACACTGCTATGGTGAACTGAGCATTGAGCAATAACGCCAGATGCAACTACCCACAAAAGCGATTTAGAATTTGCAATGTCATCCACCAGAATTTGCTCCAAAATTGGTAATTGACAAAATTTAACAAACAAAAATATAATATAGCGGACCATAATATAGGTAAATAATTGTTATTAATAAATATGATAAAGTCTGACTGCAGAGATATCACAGTGAATCTTCTACAATTTTGTTTGTTTGTTTGTTCATTTCTGATTTTCAACACCTGAACATTGTGGCAGTGTACTATTTAGAAGTGGAACACAACAGCATTGCTATATTTTACTTTCGATTTCTGCGAATTGATGTTGATAATGAAGGATCCGTAGTCATGGTTGCAAGTCGCCACACAAAGGAACATTGTTGGCCTTTACCGACCTGTGGAAAACGTTTTTGAATAGATCTATAGAGATCAGGAAATCAAAAAGGTGAACAAATGCCTTTTGTCTGGCGTTATGAAAAACCAATGAGTTTAGGTGTAAATGGGATATCCGAAGGCTGCCTTTAGTATTTTTTTTTTTTTGCATTAAAATATGTTATTTTATGTAATGAGATACCTTTGTAATCATTTATCAGGGAGGGATATTACAGTAGCTTCCAGAGAAGCATGGCACTCTCTTGCTCTGATCAACGGGTGCGATCTGTTAATGAGCGACATACACAAAGCTTTGTGTTCCCTTCATGAGTGCCCCTTGCTTTGATGCATAATCGGCCAATCAGATTACTTGTGCGATCTGTTAATGAGCGACATACACCAAGCTTTGTATTCCCTTCATGAGTGCTCCTTGCTTTGATGCATAATCAGCCAATCAGATTACTGGTCTGTTGTTATGATTGAATCAGGACTATACTAAGTATACTTCTGTGTTTACGCTATGTGTGCATTCACCAAGGGGAAGAAAAACTGCTGTTCTCCTCTGAAAACTAGTGTAATTTGAATAAACATGGTGTTCAAAGCTCATTCATGTGTACAAAAGCTCTGTCCAATTCACAAAAATGCTATATCAATATTCAATAATAAGGCATAAAAAATAGTTGTGTTGCCCTCAATCGACCGACCCTAAATCCTGAAAAGCAGGGTCGCAATTTTTTTTTGAATGATGATTTTTACAGATTTGTTCAAAAAATCAATGTTTTCACTTAAAATTAATATTTTATTGAAAAGACTCAAGTCATAAATTGATGAACAAGTATCCAGAAGTCAAAATTGACAAATGTCTCCTAATTGAAAAAGCATTGTTTTTAAAATAAAATATTTGAGGGGATTTTAAAAACTGAAGGTTTAAAAAAAAGAAAAAAAAAAAGAAAGACATCCGACGGAACGACCCAACTTTCCCATTTTTCCCACTTAAGGGAACTGGAATGAGCGTTTTGGCGTTTCGACAGCATTTTTGTGGGACATGAGAGCACATCAGACCTATCGAATTGCATTCTGAATACGAAGAATGTCTTTCTGATATCAAATAATTTTCATTTTATGAAATTCACGATATAATACAAATTTTATGACAAATTATTAAAATTTTATATTTTTCACATTTTGGAGATATAACAGTCCTCGAAGTAAATTTTATAAATCTAATGATATAGTCTTAATGTGTATGTAGCTGGGAGGAAAAGCCGACGATCAATTGAAAATTTTGACCTTTCATATTGAAGATTTGGATTTTTTCCCCAAAAGACCTAATTTTTTTTGTGTGTTTTGGGGAAAAAAATCCATATCTTCAATACGAAAGGTCAAAATTTTTAATTGATCGTCGGGCTTTTCATCCCACCTACATACACTTTAGGTAGAAATCATCAGATTTATAAAGTTTACTTGAAAGTACTGTTAAATATCAAAAATATCAATTTTAATGATTTGCCATAAAATGTGTATTACATTGCGAATTTCAAAAAATTAAAATTATTTGATATCAGAAGGCCATTCTTCGTATTCAGAATGCAATTCGATATGTCTGATGTGCTCTAATGTCCCACAATAAATACTGTCCAAACGTTCATACCCCTTCCCTTAAGGGCAACACACACAATTTTTTTTTTGCCTAATGTTTATAAAATATATTAATACAAGGCAGCACAAGACTTGTATCACAATTTGACCCAGAACTCTTTACCTATCATTTAGTATCCTATGATGATACAATATTTTGCTATTATTTCATCATGCAAAATTTTGTCAGACTTGAGTTAATTGATTTTGATGCTAATGTAATAAGGTAAGCCAATGTTAACTAGAATCCAATGGAGACATAGGAGATTTTCATAGCATTAAAGGTGGGTGGCTGTTATGTTTTCTACTTTACATGACGCATATCATAAAAACAATCTGATTCCAATTTTGAAGTCAAATTGCTCCAGCGGTTTGGATATTTTTGTTCATATAGAATCTCAGGCCTTAAATTTTCCTGGGATTGTTAGAAAAAATATAAGCTTTTTTCATATGCAATAATCTCAATTTTGATGGGATAAAATCAGGTCATGCCTATATTTTAACAAGGTGCTATACAATTGGAATAAGCATGATATTAAAGTTAGCAGCAGTTTACAAACATTTTTAAATATTTGGTGCAAATATATTGGAAAATATACAAGACAATAAAATAGTTATAAACAAATTAAATTGTTGAAAACCAGTAATGCAGCTTTTGTCAGTGACATTTTGAAACAATTATCCATGTACAGAATATTCATCCTTGCTGTTAATTTTAAAACTACATTTGTAATTCTTTTAGTTGCTAATAAATTTGTAGTTGTATAAAGTGTACTTAAAGCCTTAATGTACGATTTCCGTCAAATTTTGATTTTGTTATTCTTTATTCAAAATGTTGAAATAATATTAGTAATAACTGTCCATTTTAGGTTGAAATAACAAGGTAAAGTGAAAGAAACCCAACTGGTTATTTTGGCCATTTAACACAGAGGTCTATGGGAGGACATATTATTATATTATATTATATAATATGTCGAACTTTGCTCTGTTGACCTACAAAGACAACAAATTTGGCGATTCCATTTAGGTGCAAGTTGGGACATGTGTAAACATTACAAATATGCAAAAAAAATCAGGTTTGAAAAAAATTAACCAATTTCCTATTATAAGATCATACATTATGGCTTTAATTGAATACAAATAAATGCATTGTTCACTTTAATGGTTGATCAAACAAAACAGTAAGTCTGAATGACTGGAATATGGATTATAAATAGATATGACATATTGATGGTCTTATCAGGGCCCTGACACTCAGTTCAGAAGTATGTTACTGTGTGGAAGGGGCCATTGACCCTTCTTGACACTTGAATGCGCCCTATACGCATTATTGATCGCATAGGATGCTAATGTGCTGACGACACGTTCAGCGACCCCCCGTGTTGCCGTTAGCACCCGTTAGCACCCCATGGCAGCACCCATACGTGTGTCAATTTGTGGTTCGCGGGATTTTTTTTTTCAGGCTCTGTAGCGTGTAAATTTGGCTGGTGCGATTTTTACAGTCCCCCGTGTGGTCTTACCAAACAAAACAAAAACTTATCTTCAATATAATAGTAACTTATAGTGTGAACACATTAAAATATGCAAGATACCTTGTTGAACCCCCAGGGGTTGAATCAAAATAAAAATTATTTAACTTAAACCGACTACTCAATTTACCCACCCGTGGCAGATAATTATTGCATAGCCCCTTCATTTCGGAATATTAAAGTTTAAACATACTGGAAGTAAAAATGGTTAAGGTATGTTGGACTTGGAGTAGTCATGGTTGTGCACTTTCAAAAATTGCTTTATGTTTAGAGGCCCTACTGATTCTTCTTGAGATATGTGTCATTTTTATGAAGATGTTTTGTTTCAGCACTCTTTATATCGTAACTCAACATGCTGAAAAGAACTACAAGACCTATAAAAGTGTAACTGTGAATATTAGAATTTCCGTCATGCCCACTTCAAAATAACCACAACAATTTTCACCACAGGTCATCACTATTCACTCCAAGTCCCGGTCCATATGAATGTGTTTTTTCCCATCGATTATGATTGTGTCATAATCGTATTAAGATATAAGTACTGTGTGTCTGCTTAATGTTGATGGCATACTACAATTGTGTCATCATTCGCGAATCCATCATTGGGTCGGTTTCTAGCATGATCGTGTCATAATTGCAGATGAAAATTACCCGTGTGTACGCATTTTGTCACTGTATATATGTTTACTGAATGGACTAGTAATAACCAGAATTTATACGACACGATGGCGAGGTGCTGATCATGTGGACGCTCTCAGCATTCATGTATCATAATCATATCATAAAAGGGTAATTTTGACACAATGACGAAAATATATTAGTGTGGACTGGGTCTAACTAACCTTAATGGTGTATTATATTGAATGAGTCCAAATTTCCTACTTACAGGGAAATTTTAATTTTGAAATCATCAAATAGGAGAGTATCAGGTGATAAAGTGATTATTTAACATACCAAATATTTGGCTGTTGTTACCCAGCAACATATGTGGGTGCATCCTGTTTTGTTGTTGTTGGTATGGATACATAATACTTTTATATCAGATAAAGATCAATAAGGTTATTGACCAGTTGGATGGTCATCATGGTCATATCCTTTAGATAAGCCTATCAATAGACCAGTCTACTGCCTTTGTTTATAAACATTGCTGTCATATCATCAATAGGGCAAATGTTTCTGTACTTCATATAAAACATTTCATTCATTGTTTTGTTTTTCTTTCTGTAGTTTACCAATGTTAAGCACCAACATCAAAAAGATCTACTACCCATTTTTTCTGACATTTGCATAAGATTGTAGATTTCCTGTATTTTATTAACAATTCATATTACCATGGATGAACGGAAAAGGGGGATGAAGAAAGATGACAGTGGAGACAATGTATCTGATCAAGAAACTGAAAGTGATAAGACTTTGGTCACTGAACAAGACATGTCAGACAAAGAAACTGACAAGACTCCTTTGTGTGAGGAAACAGACACATCAGACACATACGATGATACGTTGGACTCTGGACTGTGTTCTGGCAGGGAACCCTTGTCAAATCATACAATTTCATCAGAGTTTGAAGACACAAAAACTCTGGCTCTGCTAGGTTTACATAGTATTCAACACCTACCTGGACCTCCCTTCTGCACTGACTCTGAAAAAGATCAGCCTTCAAAAAGTGATGAGCTCCAAAAAGCTCAGAACTGTCCTCCTTTTGAAGCTGCACCAAAGGAAACACAAACTATATGTAAATCATCCAGACAATTGGCAGCAATGAAACAAAATGAACAAGATTATTTTCCAAATACAATATCCGATGCCCCAAATTCACAAGTGAAAAGTGGTGCAAGAGGAAATGGCAGTAAATCCAACCAGCATCCGGCCATTAAAGATCCTATGCAAGGTCCTAATGGAGCATCAATGCAACAGAATCCACCTGGTGATGGTTCAAGTAGAGATAGCCGTAGAGATGCAACTTTGGAGCTATCATCAGAGGCTTCAAACTGTATGAGTGATGATTGTAGAGAGAGGACTGCTACCAGCACAGAGGCTTCAGGCACTCAGAGGTAGGTGTATACTATACACAGTGAGAAATAAAAGGATACAGTAATATTGCTACCATAATTTTATGTGGACATACATGATGAACACATAATGAACACAAAGATTTTTAAAAGTAATATCTCAATTGCCCTTACTTTTATATCTATTATGCATAATATTATAGAGCAGATATGTAAACTTACAGATGATCTGGGCCACACTATCGGATAAAGTTGCTATTAAATTTTGACTTCTTTGTTACCAAAAGTAATCGTGAAAGCAAACGGTCGTGAAAACAGTCAGACTTGTGGTTTAATGCGAACCGCCTTGGCTTTGTATAAATTAAGGATAATTTTAATTTTAAAATGGCTTGTGGATCTTAAGCTATCATGATCATCATCAGCAGCAGCAGCAGCAATGTCATGATCAGCATCATGAAAAGATGATAGCTTAAGATCTACAAGCCATTTTACAGCAACAGTGTGTTCATTTGTTCTGAATTTGGCTCATTTAACTAACCATCATTTTTTCATCTCTCTCTATGAGATTTTGTATAAAAACATCCTGTCCAAGTTCCCTGAATTTAATAAATGGAAGAAGGAACTAAAAATGGCAAGTTAATTAACACAAAAAATTCAATATTTTGCATTTGTGCAGATTTAGCAGTAACTTTGAGTACTATCAGAGACTACTAGAGAGGGCTCAGCAGAGATTAGAGAGGGATAGACTGTTGCGGCTTGATTACCAAGGCTGTAGAGGACCTGATTCAGAAGACTATAGCATTCCAATACCAACTACAGATTGGCTGGATGCTACTGACACATCTCAGAACAGTTGTCATGAGGTAAACAAGATTCATTGATCGATTAATGGATTGATTAATTGAATGATTCATTGATTTGATTGATTGCACGAGAATGTGATTGAAGTGAAAAAGTTAGTTGACATTGATTGATTGATTAAGATGGCATGAACATAAGGCAAAAAAAATAAATTGTTTGCTTGTCTATAGATCACTTTCAGAAGTTGGGTCGTTCAGTCGGGAAAAGTATTTATCTATGCCCGTGGTAACGGGGCATAGATATTCTGCTTATGCTCTTGATTCTTCTCCTCTTTCTTCTCCTTCTCCTTCTCCAGTCTTTTCTTTATTACAGCATATCTTCGGAACTAAACAAGCCCTATGGCCCAAACTTTATAGTACAAGGATAGCCCATGGCCCCTAGATATTTCCTAGGATAGTCTTGACCCCAGAGGTCAAAGGTCACGGGCCCCAAGGGTCCAAATGTAAAAATACAAAGCATGCAGTTTCCCATTAAATAAAGTAGCCACAGGGCCCTGAGTTGGCACACTGATAGCCCCAGGGGTACTCAATATTTACAGGTTTACATGAGCCCCATATGTCATATATTATGGGCCCCAGGGCCCCAAATGTTAAAATAAGGGGCAACATATTGATAATGCTAGGTCTAAAACTACAAGGGCACTATGGTTCATATTATGTGGCACACGTATAGGCCCTAACATATAGATGTGCCTATTTTTCATTTCGGCCCCAGATGTGCAAGGCTAGGGGCCCCAGAGACCCAAATGTTAAAACAAAGGGCCGGCCGTTTTTCAGAAAATAAAATAGCTACAGTGCTCAGATTTGGTACACTAATAGGTCTTCAGCATTATATTGTTATATCTATTGTTACGAGTCGTACTTGACTCAAGGCCAAAATCACCTTTTACCCGAACTCACACGAATGCACAACACAAATACACTGTTCGTTTAAGCTAACAAAATCTAAGTCTTTATTTGAAAGCAAGTTTCGTTTGGTACAATATAATGACTACAAATGCACATATACATTAATCAAATATAATCACTCTTTATCTATTTTGTACTTAGCCAGCATTCTTCTTCTTGGTGATCATAAAGTTCTTGTAATGTTCTGGACGACTGATGTAATATATCCCTATTCACTTGTCCTGCGACAATCAGCGAAGTCCTTTGTACACTTGCATTGATAACTCCTTGCGTATAAAATCCTTACGCTAAAATGGTGTTCTCCAAACACGTTTACAACTCCTCGCGCAATTCTCCTATACTAAACTCCTTGCGCCGTCCTCCTATGCTAAACTCCTTGCGCCGTTCTCCTATTAAGCTACTTGCAGTTCCGCCATTATGCACTATGTGCGGGGAAACCTCGAACTGGCAGCATACATGAATGGGAATTGAACTAGTCATAACGTTCTGTGTAAGGTTACATAATTCTTCCTTTCATGTATGCTGCCAGTTCGAGGCTCTCCCACATAGTGTATAATGGCGAACTGCAAGTAGCTTAATGCTAAACTCCTTGCGCAGTTCTCCAAATTTAACTCCTTGCGCTGCTTTCTCCAAACTTGGTGCTATTTCCACCTTTCACACAATATCTTCAGGAAGCAGGACTGCGATGCAGTTGTCCCCACTTATTTTGACAGTTGCGTTGAATCAAAATACCAGACTTCAGCAAGTCGACAGAAGAATATATTTCCTTTCTTGGAAGAAGTAACGTTCTTTGGCGTATTCTAGATCTTCTCCGACAACACTGGCAAATAGTAGTACTTTGACTACATAAAATATTTCTGGTTTGCAATTTCCTTACTCTCAAGGAATTGGACTGTAAGCATAGCCCAGATCAACACTATCAACTGTGAATCATTGTTTACATTTTCTTATTATATACCAAGCTTGGAAAAACCCCATTCTATTCTGGGCCATTTACTGCCTTCACATTATGCTCAATCTGGGGAATTCCAAAGTCTTAATTATAACATAAACCTTTCACATGACATCACTTCCTGAGGGGAAATCCCATTACATCACTTCCTGAGGGACCCCCATATATGATGTCATCTCTTTACAATCTGAAGGGGGTTTCCAAATATTCTAAATTAGATATGATTCAACTTGTTTTGCTCAATTTGAGAGGGGAATTCCCCAAAATGTCATCACTCATGTAACTTTGTAAACAAAGATAAATCATCAAATTAAATTACTCAGGGCACATCACACTATATAGGAGCCTCATATGTCACATAATATGGGCCCCAGGGCCCCAAACGCTAAAACATAGGGCCGGACGTTACTCAGTAAATAAAGCAGCTACAACGCCCTGCTTGAGAATTCTGATAGGCAGAAGGGTCCGAAATGTTAAAGCAAGGGGGGGGGGGTTAACCACTTAAAGGGACACTCCGTTTAGGGCTTAAAGGGGTAATCAGATATTTTCTTTTTAAAACTTTTTTTTTTGCATGGAACATGTTTATTGCATTATTTAAGGTGGAGCGCCCTCAAGCGTTTACACAGCAAATGCAATTAAAGGGATACTCCTTGATTTTAATATAATTTATTTATTTTAATTCTTTTAGTCGGTATACAGATAGTCATTTTAGAATTTAAACATATTACGGGGTGTCATGGTTTAAGAGTGTCATGGTGGGTTAAGGGGGTTAGGGTGGGAAACACGGGCATAGATATTCGTGTTTGGTCAAACACAACTGTGCCATCTATTTTTTTTTCTTTTCTTTTTTTCAATTATATCTTTTTTTTCAAGTACCAAAAGTATAATGTGAAGTACTTGTTTATATGTAAAACCACCTCCACCAAAGAAAAAATCAAGGTTAATCCTACCTTATTTGGCATTGTACATGTCTGGCAGACTTAAAACACTGCATTTTTAAGTTCAACAATGATGACTGACCGGGGGAAACATGCAGGAAATGGTATTTTACAACATTTCTGTTATATCTTCAGTTTTTCAGACTAAAAGTTATGACTTTTTGGGAAAAAAGTAAAAAAAAAGTTCTACAGTCGGGACTTTTTTTTGGCCTAAGCAGTGTACACAATTTAACTCTATAAATTTCTCATGGCAAAATGACAGAAAATGCTTTCCTCAAGAAAGTATAATAAAAAGCCAGAAATACAGAACCTAGATGATCCTGTCAATCGAACTCCCCACGGCAAGTGATTGATTAGCATCATGCAGCTAGGAAAGGTTCCGCCCTGCTTATGTAATATTAGCCAATCACAGGCTTTTTTTAAAACTTTTATTATAAGCCCCGAGATTTCATTGGGTTTTAACTTGGACTGAAATTCTATATCCTTACCCCTTTTGTTAAGCTTTGTCTGAAATTCTTCTTTTTCGCCAGCCCATTCGCGGGCTGGTATATATTTCTGGGATCGGTCTGTTTGCTCAAGAGATTAACTTTTATTGGTATTGGAATGACTTATTTTTTTTTATTTTTTGCGGTGGAATTTTTAAAAATTATTGTAATTCGATTTGCCAGGAAAAGTAAGTATGTTTTGCCATTTCAACGAATGAAAACGAGTGAGTATTACCAAAGTTATGTTTGAATTAATATGACTTTAAAAGTTTTAGGTATAGGCCTAAAATGTAACAAATAACAATAATAGTTAATATACAGCATCATATGGTCAGCAGAAGAAAATTACATCACCTATGATCCGGGGTCCTTGACCACTGAACAGCGTGATATCATGTTGATAACAGATCTAAGAATCAAAATCTTCATCATATGGACCATATTGATGTCAAAGTAATTATCTATCCTATCCTGTGTCGTTTTATGGATAAATATGACTCAAAATGCTATTGATGAAAAAGTTGCTATCATAAACATCAGTTTTGTCTTTTCAACGGGAAAAATCCGATGCAAAATAAAGTTTTTAGGGCCTAGCTATAATATGGGCATAATTTATGCATGTGGGCATAATTTATGCATAGGCCTATAGTATTGAACAATGTACCCATTTGACATGCACTTATAGATAAATAAATTGTCTTACTTTATTAATTTAATAACTTCTATGTTATAAATAAAATGACACATAATGTAAGTGAAGCTACTTTCTATCTTTTTTATTTGTTTCATAAACTTACAGTCAAAAAACACAAGAGTGAAGATTGCAGTGAGTAATCAGTCCTTTATAAATGTGCTTGCCACCATCTATCATATAGTAAACTATACATTGTAATTAATATCAAATTATTTTAAAATAAAATGTACATGTAAGGTGAGTTTATATTATGTTATATGGCGAATTAAAGGAGTATTTCGTGATCCTAGCATCCTCTTTTTATGACATTTTCAGTAGATATCCACAAAAAAAGCTTTTTCTAAAAATGTCAGTTGATTCCGCTTTTGCCTTTACGAGTTATGCATGATTATGTGTAGACAATGTGTTGTAATTTGGTGAGTTTATATTATGTTATATGGCGAATTAAAGGAGTATTTCGTGATCCTAGCATCCTCTTTTTATGACATTTTTCAGTAGATATCCACAAAAAAAGCTTATTCTAAAAAATTTCAGTTGATTCCGATTTTGCCTTTACGAGTTATGCATGATTATGTGGATTATGTGTTGTAATTTCGTTTTGGTGCACCAGAACGAAATTCAAATTTCACGATTCCTTTGCTAAATTAATTAATCTGCAAGAAATATTTTGCACATAAACATTATGTAGCCAGAGGTTTCCAGTGATATAAAAATCTCAACTTTTTTTGAGAAAAGTTGGGGGATGATGCTGTGGATCACGAAATGCCCTTTTAACTAAAACCTGCAGTCAGTGCAGTGTAGTATTTGTGACGTGGTATATCGAAAGCAGACACTTTTGGGCAGGATCGTAAATGGAGAAATAGCCAAAAATCTACCCGGGGTGATTTTTTCACGATTTGGGTTTATGATGTTATTAATGTTTAAAATCTTGTCTGATCGTTTCAGACCGGAATAAAACTGGCATCTTGTATTTTTGAGACATTTTTCAAGGTAATTCCTACTCTCAACATTGTCAATAATATTTTTAAAGGCAGCTTATCTATTATTAATATTAAAGGCCCATAAAATCATCAAACTTTTGGTACCGTACCTTTATAGCTTTGTTATTACATAGATGTGCATAGATTTTACACGAATCTGTATTTTTAGATAATATTAAAGGCCCATTCAGTGATTTGCTCATCCGGACGATCGTAAAAATCATCAAAATTTTGGTACCGTACCTTTGTTATTACATAGATGTGCTAAGTCTGTGAATGGTTCAGCCGAAAGCCATGTAGGCCTATTTAAGACAAAATAAGACATTTTACACGAATCTGTATTTTTAGATACTGACAGTATCTAAAATTAGCTACATTAGCTGTATTTGAATGGCGGGGCTTGAACTTCGTCAGTACTGCTGTTTTCTTCGTTTTTTTGCCAAATTTGGCATTTCAAAAATACCAAATGACAATTTGAATGACTTAGGCCTATCCTTCTCTTTTAAGCAATTTATAAACAATTTTATTTTTTTTTTACTCTTGCGCTGGGATCACTGAATGGGTCTTTAAGAAATGTGGCGTATCATGTCAAAAACAGACATCTTTTGACAGCTTATAAATTTGGAGGCTTTCACATAAAGAGCTATTTTGCTCCACAAGCGCCGTTTTCCCCAATAAAATCGGACATTCCTAAGCGAAGATATTGAGTTCGTAAGTTATGGTATTAAAAATTGGAAATTGAGATATCGTGGGTAAAAAGCTGAAAAGACAAAAAACAAAAAACAGAACAGAACAATTTAGAGAACAATAATGAATTAATAATAATGAACAATAATGAATTAAAGAGTTGACATGAGATTAGGAGATAATGTTTTCTGCCGTTTCAGTGTACATGTTCTCACCGTTGATGGTTTGGTGGACTGTCATGTAACATGGATGTAGTAAGCCGTGATCCTAAAATGCCTTTCACATTGACCAAAACTAATTACAAGACCTCTTCTACATTGAGGCTGGCTTTCCCTTTTAGAGGAATTTTATCTAACACTATATCATTACAGTAGGAATAGAGAAGTTATGCAATGTTTTAAGAAATTTTTGAAAGTTTATACAATTTTTGTGTGTGTGTTTCAGAACAACTGGACATGTTCAACTGGATGTGGTAATAGAGTTCCTACAGATGAAGATAATGCAATGTGTTCTGAATGTTACGAAGATTCTCTCAGAACTACTACACTTAGAGATCAGGACACACCTGAACCACCAAGACCAATGGTGCTACCTCCACAAGGTAAGGATAATAAATGATGTCATACTAAGAAATTGCTACAAGTGTAGCAAGTTTGGTGACATATGCATCCGTATTTGGTTACTCAAAAAGCGACCAGCTGATATATATTGATCAGAAGTGTTAGCGTGCCCAGTGTTAACATAATAATTGGAAGTGCTAGAATGCCTAGCGTCAAATCGCGACCTGTGGAACACCAAGTCAACTTGAATGGGACATAATTCACAGTTGCTATCACTAAATCACATGTAGTGTTTGCACGTTTGCTACCAGCATCACAAGATGCACTCACCCATCAGTGGCATAATCAGGACTTTCTGTGTGCTATGGTGACTTTCAAGAGGGGGAAGTAAGATGAAAATGGTCAAACATAAGCAAATAATGCATAAAAATCTAAAATATCCAGCAGCCAGCATCCCACAAGGAAGGAAGGAAGGACGGGCAGAAGGAAGGAAGGAAGGAAGGAAGGAAGGAAGGAAGGAAGGAAGGAAGGAAGGAAGGAAGGAAGGAAGGAAGGAAGGAAGGAAGGAAGGAAGGAAGGGAACAGCTCCCCTCCCTTGCTTCTACCCTATTACTATTAATCTGCATTTGTGTCTTATGTGTATGGGTAATCCTCTTCTTGGAAAAAAAATCATTGCAAAAGATAAAGAATTTTCAATTGCTGATCGTAGTGACCAATAGAACATAGAATAGAAATCCTGACAATAAAATACAATTATAGACTACACCAAGAAACTGCAAAAAGGATTTTAATTAGCTAAAAAAACTTCGCCAAAAAGAAAAAGACATTTAAGCAAACATAATGGGATGTTTTTGGATTTTAATGTTTTTGAATGTTAATCTACTGATCATGCCAACTGTGTATTTTATTCTTTCAGCTGAAGACACAGCACCAATAACAAAGGAGAGCCGGAATGAAAGTCTAGCATCATTTTACTCAGATGCAGGGTGCACACCCACCATTATAGAGGTTAAACCAAAAACCACCCCAAAACCCTCAAAGAAACAGAGATGTGCACATTGTCGGAAGAAAGTACCGATAGGCCTAGGTGAGTTTACAGTAAATTGTACTGAAGTAAATGTGCCAATAGCTTTTCATTGTACATCTTTAGCATGTTTAGGCCAATTTTCAGTTTTTAATGTGTGAATCCATTTTGTACCTGCTGAGACAGCCACATGCTCTACTAACTGATGAACTCATGAGTGAGCTATGGTATATTTTTTATATGGTATAACTTTTATTCTACAATAAAATCTGCACTGGATTAAATTTGAGATCTTTCAACATATTTAGTGCACACTTGAACACTATTATTGCCTCAACTGAGATATATCTTTGTGTGCATGGTAACTTAGTTTCAACATTTTGTTTCAATTTTTCCCTATTTCTTAACACAGGAATAGACTGCAGATGTGGAGGAATATATTGCATTCAGCATCGTCATAGAGAAGTACATGGGTGCAACTATGACTACAAGACTTACGGAGACAGCAGCTGATGAAAGAGAACATCAGGGTTATTGCTGAGAAGATTAGAAAAATTTGAACATTTTTTAATTGTAATATTGTGACTGACATTGTAAATTATGTCTGCTTACCATGACTGATCTCATTATTGTAACATACTGTATATAAATGTATTTCTTAATATGTTTAATTACATTGATCCTTAAATGAATTTTAATTTCCTTTGGTTCTTTCTTATAGTAAAATGCGTCTTATACAGGCATGAGAATGGCTTTTTAGAAAACTGCCTGAAAAGCCATGTGAAATCGGCCTTAAAAGGCCCAAAACAGGCTGAAAAAAATAAAAATGTGTAAATTTGGACAACAAAACTGCTGAATTCAGGCAAAAGCCTGAAAATTCTCATGCCTGCTTATATCATCAATATGAATACATTTATCTTAGGCAAAAAAAAAAGGTTTGTCTCAAAGCTCACAAGAAATTTAAAAACAAATGCGAAATGCGATTTTTTTTTTTTTTTTTTTTTTTTTTTTTTTTTTTTTTTGTTTTTTTTAATTAATAAGTCATGTTTATTATTTTTGAAAGGTTTTTTTTCTTTTTGTTGTTTATTTTAAATTTTTTTTTTTTTTTTTTTTTGAAAAAAAAAAATTTCCGCATTTGTTTTTTGTCACATCGTGGGATTTTACAAACGCGCGCGCGATCTTTGAGACGAACCTTTTTTTTTTTGGCCTTATAGGAAATTAGTCAAGAAAGCCAATAATCATATTTATATTTCAATTGGTCTGCAGTTCTTGAGATAAGGCCATTATTATATCACAACAAAAGCTTTGGGCATTTTTCCCTTCCCAAGAAAATCCATGCACATGGGCGGAAATGACACCCCATAAATATACCAAGCCTTGGGAAATATTTAATAAAACCCATACCATTCTTGTGGGTCAGCTTTATTTGTCTCAATATTTGAATGCAAGTACTGCTATCTCATTTTCCCCTCTGACTCCTTAAATTATTTTGGTTCTTTATTATTAATTTGTATATATAGGGAAACAAACCAAAAGTTCAGTGAAGTCCTATAAACGAAAGTCCTTTTTGTAGGGGGGGTAATAAAATAGTTAAAATAATCTTTCTGGTTGAAATTTCTGCATTTTACAATCATATTTCTGGGAGGAAGGGATTTAGGGGTCAGCCTCCTAACGAAAGCACTTTCGTTTATAGGACATCATCGAACTTTTGGTTTGTTCCCTAACAGGAATATATTTTATAATGAAGAAGGAGGCTGCCTATATGCTTCACCCTAGCAGGGCGTAAGACAATGCGAAACACAAATTAATATATGCGAGGATCGGAAATAAATGATGCAAGCTCGAGAAATTATCATTTAAATGGCGTGATTGGGGCTCGAGCAAACTGGCATATGAAAATATTGAGAGAGAAAAAATCAGGACTCGGTCGCTGGATTACCGGTCCAGAGCTTTACCACTGTGCTACCTGAGTTCACAGTTAGTACTCGGGCAATCTCAACGTAAGTCCCCATGATAACTCTCTCATTGTGTCTCAGCGGCCATTGTGAACTCAGATAGCACAGTGGTAAAGTTCTGGACCGGTAATCCAGCGACCGGGGTTCAATCCCCGCTGAGTCCTGATTTTTTCTCTCTCAATATTTTCATATGCCAGTTTGCTTGAGCCCCAATCACACCAGGAATATATTTTGTTATGCTAAATACATTGATATGTTAGTGTCTTTATTTTACTTGATATTGTTCTTTATGATACGTGGTAACATTCTAGTTATTCTAAAGTATATATACATGTGTATATTCTTCAAAATTTGTATTTCATGTGATTTGTTACTATAATGCAGGGGTGTAGCCAGGGTACCTTGGGTGCAGCACAATCCCCCTCCAAATCCAAATTGACAAAATGTCCACTTTTCAGGAATAAATTGTCAAATGTATTACCAACAAGGTCCAAATTATAAAGAAAAATTAACAAGGGCCCATTAGTTTTTCATGCTTTATCATTCAAACTATCCCCAAAAATATTTTTAGGGGAGTTAAATTGTAAGGAAATTTATTTGGGAAAAAGGTTCACTTGAAAGAAATTCTGCACCTTCCGTTAAAAAATCCTAGCTACGCTCCTATGTGAACGTATGTGTGAAAAACAAATTTTGTTAATAAATATTTTGAATTTGGGGGGTTATTTCTGCTTCTTAGTTATAAATTGTTGAGTGGTTCTTGTGAAAATATTTAATACATGTGCACACTCGACGGGGTGGGGGGGGTGCAGTACAAATTACCATATAGGAATGTGCCACAAACACTAATGGGTCACATTTTCAGCCATTTGGTATATATCAATGACCCCTTTTTCTAATCTAATTTTGGTATGGAAATTTTGCTATTTCAAAATAGTCTCAAAATTTTCAGAAAATAGCCTAATTTTGCCTCCTTGTAGCCTATTTTTAAATGGGAAAACTTTCCCAATTCATGTTAAATTTGGCCGAAAATTTTGACTTTTGGTATATAGAAGGGTCCAAATATCTTGCAAATTTGGTATATTTTTGATGGGTCCACTTTCAAATTATCAGCATCACGTTACTAACAAAACCAAATTTGAGTATGCCCCCCTCATGTGTGTATGCTATAGGTGTTCACTATCATACCTCCCTTCCCTGGGCTTTCCCCCACATCCCATTTAAGTTTCAGTAATACATTGAGTATAAGTACCATAACTTCTTTGTTATTCATGCACGACAAAGTATACATTTTTTGAAAAAGGTCAAGGAATCTAAATAAAAACAAAGATTTGGTGTAAAAACAAACACATGTTTTTTGCCCAAATAAAATTACTTTTTCAAAATTTGGTCTCTTTTGTATGTGTGTTTTTCTTAATCTTAAGACTCCATTCCAAAAAGGCAAAAAAGGTGCTTTTTAAGTCAAAAATTCATATATTTGCCTTATTCCTTATTCCTTACAAATTCCAAAGATCAAATTTTAAACAAAATATTTTTGTAATGGGGCAAAAAAACATGTTTTTTTGTGATTTTCTCCGAAATGGGCATTTTAATACACCAAATCTGTGTTTATAACTCATTAGATTCCTTGACACTTCTCCTGTCAAAAAAAGTACACCTTTAGGTGTCGTGCGTGAATAATTAACTGAAGACAATTAGCTGTAAACAAGTTTCGTTCATTTTAGAATAAGGGGAGTTTTTATGACAGTAACTTAATTTTTACTCAAAAAATAGTGTGTTTTTTTTAAATAATATTTAACTGACCAAGAATGCATGCACAGGTATCCACTATGATAAAATATTGGAACTGCCTGTCATCTATCATACAGTAAGAAGATAGTAAAAAAAAATTCATATCGTTTATTATAAAGTAATAAGCTATCTACTGATGTGGTGCTATCTACTGAAGATAGCACCACATTTATAAAGTAAAGTGAGACAGTTTTACTTAATGTATTTCTGACTTGATAACCCCGTTAAGCTCCAGTGCATACACAAATAAGGTTGTAAATTTCCTTTTAATGCCATAATTTATTTTCAACTGAAAGAGAAATAAACATAGGTGGTGACACCTATATGAGCTAAATAATGTGTAAGTGTGTTATTATGTTTTATACTCTATTGAACTATATACAGGGTATCCTCCTCCCCCCCCCCACAAAAAAAAAAGAGGCCCCTCATTGCACCCTCTTTATCGCCTATTTCTGAAAAGTTGATCAAATATATTTTGGTATGTAAAGAAACCTTTAATTGTTAGCTTAAATAAATCAAAACTTATTTCAATCGGCTCACAACTTTTGAAGATATGCCAAGTACCCGTTTTTCACTCTGTCCACGTATAGCAAACAGAGTGGTTGGGATGGGTCATGCTGTGGAGTGGCCTGCAAGACCACCAGACCTCACACCACCTGATTTCTTCATTTCTTCATTTGTGGCAAAATCCAAGATATTTGTAAACGTATTACTGCTATATCCGAAGTATCCGGCGCACAAGGTTGGTACGCAACGCAATTGATATAATGAGGACTAGGGCTGAAACCTGTATTCGTCAAGGAGGCAACCAGGAAAGGGCAGAGCAGCACTGTAAACTCACTTCAAATGAACCAAAGACAAACTAAACAGCCCTTTTCAGGGCTACCTTTTATTCCAAAAAGAGAAATGACTTATGTTGTCAATAAAAAGAAAGCAAGAAACAATAAAGTAAGAAAGTAAGAAACATAATAAAACAAAAAGGCATAAAATAACTGAGAAAAACACAAGTTATTGCAAGTATAGCAAAAGAAGTCACATCCCACATCAATTTCGCCCAGAGAGAATATAGAGTTTTTAATGTATATAACCTACGGGTACATTACACTCTTTTATGGGATAGAGAGACAAAATACCGATTTGGACTTTCGACAGTTTGGCTGGACGTTCTGCTACCCCCCTTCACCCCCATCTCTCAGTTTAGCAAGCTGCTATATAGCCTGGACTCGACCCTGTTAAATGTTACAAGATAACAACCCCTAGTGAATCACATATAATTCACGTTTCACTGAGTAACAATTTTCAGACTCCAAAACGGAGCCTGAGAGTCGTAGTATCCAGCTATACTCCGGTCCCATATCTCAGGACATGCGACCCACCTTGTCTTAATCATCAAGTGGACACAGAAACCTAAGATCTCCCCATAACATGAAGTCTCTTATAAAAAACTCAAATGGCGGGGATTTCTAATCCTATGCGTCTCTTCTATTTCGGAGCTAACTATCATAGTTATTTCCTACGTGTTATCTCCGTCTCCGACACTAGCGCACATGCACGCTAGATTGCGATTATACGCACCATACGCAAAATACGTGCACATACCTCTCACAAAATGGTCAAGGATGCAGCACCATAACCAAGACCCAACAAGGATGACAACTACACCTTTTTCTTTAACTTCTATGAAATTAACATTTGTAATTTCTGCATGTATATGACACAAAAAGGAGAACAATATGACCGAATCTTCAAGCACATCCATCTATATTACTGCCTTGTACTAATGAACCGGAATATAGAGTTTTTAATGTATATAACCTATGGGTACGTTACACTCTTTTATGGGATAGAGAGACAAAATACCGATTTGGACTTTCATCAGTTTGGCTTGATGTTCTGCTACCCCCCTTCACCCCCCCCCCCCTCTCTCAAAATCCATAACCCATAAGCCCACCGGTAAAGCCCATTCCCTAAAATAAAGTTGTTATTTTATAAAGTTATCATCGAGGAATGTTTTATATTCGTGCATGGTATATGCACTTTTCAATCTTTGAAGTAGCCAAACCTCCTCCGTGGACAGAGTGAAAAATACATTTCTTTAAAAGGGCATATCTTCAAAAGATGTTTCGGTTTATTAAAGCTAACGGGTAAAAGCTTCTTTACATACTAACATATACTTGATCAACATTTCTGAAATAGGAGAAAAGAGGGCGCAATGAGGGGCCTTTTCTTGGGGGGACACCCTGTATATGATGTTTCATCCCCAAATGATCAGATTTTCATCCCCAAATGATCAGATGTTCATAACCTGGTTCCATGATTTGGCAAGGTTTGATGAGAATAGCTTACAGTGGTATAGTACAAGTCATCCGATGGGGGAGGGGGTACCTGGACTGATTGAAGGGGTGTGGCACTGGTTTTGATTTAGGGGTGCCGGTCATGTTTTGATATTTTTTCTATTGCATTGTTCCAATTTTGACTGTGATGGATGGGGGGGCAATAAGTTTGGCGGCCATGTGACAATCACATTAGCAGCAATTACAACCACAACAGAAACAACAACAATATTTGTACAAAGTTGTTATCTATTATAATATCCATAATTGCCACTTATCTTTAAACAAATTTGCCTGTGTACATAATATGCCACTGTGCTAACAGGGCCATAATGATGCACACTGCATATAAATTTGTCCCCTTTGCCCCCCCCCCCCCTTACAACCAACTAATCCCAAAGGGGCTGTGCAATAATTATGAGCCCTGGGGAGGGTGAAATGGGGGGGGGGGGCAAGTAGTTTTTGCAAGCCAAAAGGGGAAGGCAAGCAATTTTTGGCAAGTTGAAAGGGGAGGGCAGGGGGGCATGGGTCACCTTTTAAATAACCTTTTAAAAAATGCAGTACAGAAATGTTCAAATATGCACAATTTCCTGCTCAGTACATTCACAATAGACACTTTTCAAATTGGGAACCCAATGATATTTGGCATGTTTATGTGCAAAAGGGATAGCAAAAGATTTTTTGAGGGGGGGGGAGGCATGCAATTTTTGCAAGCTGAGAGGAGGGGCAAACAATTTTGGCATGTCATTTGGAACTCCCCCCCTCCCTCCAGGGTGCTCAGCCCCTAATACACCAGGGTAGACAACACCATTGCAGAAGCTACATGAGTGGTTTTTTTTCCCTCATTATTCCCTCATTACATGAGTGGTTTGTTTTATGCCTGGTACAAAAGATGCCTAAAATCAAATCCCACATAAAAAGGTTGGTGGGTATAAAGACAAATAATATAAACTATTGCTTGAATTTGTGTTAATGATTATGTATTTTGCTTGTGTGTCAAGCGAGGGATCAGTGGCGGTGCCAGGGGGCAGGGGGAAATGCCCTCCAGTCAGAACTCTTTCCCCAGTTGCCCCCTTCCCAGTAAAACCCAAAATTAAACAAATTTGCACTTTTTTGCAGCAATTTTGTGCATTATTATGTTTTGATGAATACAAGTGTGTAAAAATATTGGATCCAAAACATAATAATGATAAAATTGGATGCTTTACGCTAATATTTATTGGTCTCGCTATGAGTTTTAAAATATTGGACTCGACTCACGTCTCTTCCAATATTTTAAAACTCATAGCTCACCAATATAAGCTCAATCGATACAATTTTACATCAAAATTTGTTGATTTTGCACCCTCCTGAAATTCACTTTGCCCCGAAAAAAATTCCTGGTACCGCCACTGCAAGTAATATAGAAACTTTCTGGAAGTTCTAAAATTAAATTTCTGATTTACAGTAAACCCTTATCATAACTATGCTCATAAGTTTTATCCAAAGTAATTAAAAATCAATTGAATTTCCCTACATAATTTATATGTAAATGACAAAAATAAAATAAAATGTGACCTTTCCCTTCAGCTCAAAGATTATGTAAATGAAGATCCGGGTGTAATATTATGTTAAGTTATGACCTAGAATGTGACCTCTTAAGTGACGTCACATCCGTGACGAGCCTTTAACCAAGGTACGTACATGATAGCTTAAAATTTGTAGACGAAAAGTATCGAAATTGTTCACTTTTATTCAGTGTTTACCTATAACCCACTTAAATTAGCATTAGTAAACATAAACAGCATCATATGATCAACTTTTTGGTGCTATCTTATGAAGATAATGTTGATTTTGATCAGTGACAAAGTGTGACCATGTGCGTTGATGAGCTACAAATTGCAATTGCGAAATTCAATTTATTCATAACAAACATGTCAAGCATGACTTTGACAAGGAAGTGAACTATAAACCACATTCTTAAACACTTGAGAACGTTCCGGCAATCTCATTGGTTCTTACCCGTGTGATATGACACGATATCACACGGGTCGGCGAGTATGCATCAACGCGATACGCGTGCTCCCTATTTGAACCAATCGGAGGCGCATAGCAACAACGGGACTGATCGATTTTAAACCCCAGGTAGTTCCTTGTAAAATGTAAGATTTAATTTGATTAAAATTACTTATGATATTTCTATTTGAATTGAAGTGTTTAAGAATGAGAATAAAGGTATTGTTTTGGCAGCTGTCGTGCATCTATCGTCTCATATAACAGGCGACATCATTATTTTTGGCGTAAAACAACTCGGCTTCGCCTCGTTGTTTTACTTAAAATAATGATGTCGCCCGTGTTATATGAGACGATAGATGCACTCCAGTGGCTAAAACCAATACCTTTATTCTCTAAATAATTTATGGTTTATTTCATATCAACAATGAACTAATTTGTGGGTGGATGATGTTTGTGATGCTATGAACTGTTATTGTCACTCATAGTGCATGTATATTCCAGCAATATTTTGAACTTTTAGCATGACACTTACGATATAGCAATTCATGAATTAGCAGCATACCACCTAAATCATTATTTAAAACAAAAGTCAACTTGAGCAAATTATCAGTATTGGTCCGAGTATAGTCCCCCCGTTTTTTATGTGAACATTTTTCACAATTGGGGGTGGGATTATAAAAAAATTTAAAAACCAAAAAAAAAAAAAAATTTTTTTTTTTTTAAGTTATTTTTCGGTTTTGGAGTGTCCTGGACCTAGACCTAGATGCTAGGATCATTCATGGTTGACCTAAAAAAAAAAAATAAAAAAAATTTCAAGATATTTTGTATTTTTAATATGAAAATTGATACTTTGTATTCATGTCATACTCTATTAATGATTTAAAAATGCATTCAAATTCAATGCATTTTGAAATCATTAATAGACTATGACATGAATACAAATTATAATTTTTCATATTAAAAATACAAAATATCTTGAAATTTTTTTTATTTTTTTTTTTTTATTTTTTTTTTTTTAGGTCAACCATGAATGATCCTAGCATCTAGGTCTAGGTCCAGGGACACTTCAAAACCGAAAAAAAAAAAACTTAAATTTTTTTAAAATTTTTTTTTTACAATTTCTGAAATTTTTCGAAAAAATGGGGGTGGGATTATACTCGAACGTTGGACTATACTCGGACGAATACGGTAATTTCAAACTGTACAAAAATCAAAGAAATATTTGATTATTCTTGTATCACCTGCAAATTTAAGCTTACTTGGTCACCAGGCCCAGACATACCGGTCATTGCAAAGATAAGCTTACCTAACTTAGCTATAGCACTTTCAATCTTTAGAAGTTTTTGTTTTCTTGAAAGTAAGCTCCACGGATATTTTTGAAGCTATTTAAGGCTCTTTTTGAAGACGCACCTTTTATAATTTTATTATTCTAAAACAATGCCCATTATATTTAAACTGATATAAACATGATAACTAACCATAGATATTTTCGTTCAGGAGCACAGCACATGACCAGTATGTGTTTCTGATTTTCTTTTACTGCATACATTTAGCTCCTCTTTCTTCTGGAAGATTATTCAAGCAGTGAAAACCAATTAAATGCAAAATTAAATAAGTTCAACTTTAATTTGTAGGTTACATCTAAATTAAGTACCATGGAGAAAGCACCAGATCCAGAAAGTTGTGCAAGTGCGCAGAAGGAAGATGTGTGTCCTCCCACAACACCCAAAGATGAAAGAAACATAGAATCTCCTCAACTGGACCTCCTAAGCAACATCGATCACCTAAAAGAAGTTACAGATCCTGACCAAAGACCAAAGGTAGACCCACATCCGACCCCAGCGTTGTCAGAACCTAAGCTAGAGTCAAGACAAAGTGAAGGTTCTGGCCAAAGACCACCGATAGACTCACATCCAGAAGCTAAGCTGCTAGAGTCGAGACCAACAGGAGATTCTGCCTTCTGTTTATCCTCTTCATCACAGCAAGCTACACAGCAAGCTACACAGCAGGATTTGGATCCAAATTTGGCTGAAGAGTCTGAGGAAAACCCACAGCATTTGATTCAAGATGAAAGAGTACGGGGTGAAATGTTGGCAAACTCAGCAGGTGCCCTCAAAAGGTAATTTCATCAAAAAGAAGTTAAAGCAATAATGTGTGATGTCCAAAAAAATAGATTCTTATTTGTTTTCCCAAAAATGTTGGTTTTCACCGATCACGTTATGCCTCCTTTTAATTTTGAGCTAAACAAATGAGGTAATACAAGGAAAATTGCTATTTCATTCCAGCATCTATAATTATTGTTAATGTGTGTATTAGCTCGCCAATTGTTATTAAGCGGAGTTTCAAGCAGCTGACTGAATTTTACCAAAACAGAGCACTGAAAGGACCCTCAATTTTGATGATTTCAGCTCTAAAGACAACTAAATTGCTCAACCTTCTCATATTTGATTTTGTTGGTGTGTTTTTTCGGAGCTGCGCACCACAAAAATCAAGGGTCTTTCTTTGATTTCTGTCAGCAAAAATGGCATGTCCTCCACACCAGAAGACCCACCAATGCAGATCCACTGGGAGCATACCCACTTTAAAAAATAAATATTATGTTCCCCTCCCTCGAGTCAATTCCATCAAACTTCCACAAAATTGATTCTCATAACTCATCAGTTGAGAATCAGGTGCATAAGGACTAATTACTACATGCAAAATGGTTCTCACAAATCAAGTTCACTCAATTTGAATACCTGAAAATCTCATTAGGTAGCTTGGAACAGATTTCTTTAAAACAAAATTCTTGACACAAATGCACAAATATTCAAACTAAATAAATTTTCTTCAAAGAGACGCGTATGATGACAGTCATTTTGTGAAAAAAAATATATTTTGCATGTACCTTCCTCATTTTGTTTTTGTATTCTTTTCAGTTCCAATGATAATGTAGAGAGCTTAAGAAAAGACAGTTCATTGGAGCAAGCATTCCTTGGTTGCAGAGGACCAGATAAGGAGAACTGGGAACCACCACCTGAATCACCTCAATTCATTCAAGATGTACGTGTTTTTTAAAATTTATATGTAGTTAAAATATTTATATTTAAGGTTACGCTGAATTTGGATGGTTCCAGGTTCAAATTGGCTATTACGTAGCCACCTAAACCATTTTTTTTTTGCAGAAAGTAAACATCGTAGGCCTAAAAATCATAGGTCATCTCAAGCTAACATTCTAAGCATTATTATTAATTATTATTTATTAATCTAGCTCATGCACAAATGTACTTTGAAAGTGTTTCAATTTTGTTCACGTATAATGAGCATGAAGATTTTTGTGACAGAGGCCATAATTTATTTATACAAGTCCCGATTTTCTCTCGATTTGGCTGCAGACTATAAACAGGTCAACATAATAATGTTGCTATCAATTGAAAACACAGCTTGTGTGGATTTTATTTTATAAGCTTATGCATTGACAAAATTTTGAGTGAAATCTGGTACCACTTTATTGTCATTTTGCATCAATAATATTGTTTTTGTGTATGATATAATCGCCAGAATTCTCAGCCACATTATTTCTATGATACCTTCTTAAACAACACGTGGTATGCTAATTTTACTAGGATTCGCCAAAAATGAAATATCTGTGCGTTTTGTCACATTGATGCTGTCATTTTCACGGATTTCAATATCTCGAGTTATGGGCCATGACAGAAATACACATGAACAAAATGAATTGTTTTAGCTTTATCTTTCAATCTGTTCACAGCACAATGGACATGGTTATTAATAATTAGCGTGAAATTCTAATCAAAATTAAATACTTACTTTTTCATCAAAATGTTGAAATACGGACCATTTTATATTATTTCCTCGAGAATTCAAGCAAGCACAACACACACACGTTGTATCAAATGGTACAGACAACTCGCATCCAATGACGTAACGCGCTCATCAGGCGGCAGAGGTTACGCGACACGTGACGTTCGAGGCTGGCGAAAATACAAGGCTGACAGCCCCATTCAAAATACACAGTTAGCATTTATTGAAAAATAACATACGTGTAGTGTGGTACATTGTCGTACTCAACGGTTTTAGAGTAAGATAATTTTGCTTTGACACCACATAACAAATTTAGAATTGTTTGTGAAGATTTCATGATTATGTGTTAATCCAATGGCGACGTCAAAAAATTGCGATATCGCTTCCACCACCGCCTGCTCATGTCCGCATGGCCAAGAACCAGTTCGGCCCAATTCCAATTTGCCCTGCTATATGAAACAACTGTGTCCAATTTCTGTGCCGTTTTCTTCCTCCACTTCTTTCTCCTGCCACTCTCTCTCTCTCTCTCTCTCTCATATCTCTCTCTAAAAAAACAAAATAATAAAAATGAATAAATGAAAATATAGAATTACAAAAAGTCCTCAAATAATAGGCCTACCGTTCACAAACACTTGTTAGTGGGGGTCAGATGCAAAAAAATTTTATCACGAAAATTGTTTGCCCACCCCCCCTTTTCAGGTCTCAAAAATTTCAAGGCCCACCCCTTTTCTTTTTTGACATGAAAATTATGGGTCAACCCCATCATCAGAAAAGCATATAAACTCAATTTTCACGGAAAAATTTGTGGTCAATTTTTTCAGGGCCCCCTTAGTAGGAGGGTCAAAACTTTTAAGGCCTCCCATTTTGCATCAGGCTCCCTAACAAGTGTTTGTGAACGGTCCCTAATGTAAAAATTTGAAAATGGCCTGACAAAAATACTGCTTCCCCCGGCATATTCCACATCTTCATCCTCCTTCATCCCCATCAAAACTAGGTTCATATAATTTCATTGACTGTTTCGTTTGTTGTCTTATAAAATAATATGTAAATTGTTAATTAATTGTTAGCTTTTAAAGAGAAGAAACAATAATGTGAAGTTCAAGAAACATTTTATAACTTGCTTACTTTTCCACTTGTTATCATAATTTTTGTATCTAATTTGAGTCTGCACTTTCTGGTAATTTAAACACTTGATTTTGAAATTTAAATATTTCTGTTTGGAGGAATGTTCAGATATTTTAAGCAAAGGATAATACAAATATTATATTGCTGTTGTTGACATGATAGGATAAGGAAGTACTGCACATTTTTATTACAAATTTTATGCTAATTGTCGATTGAATGAGTTGGATATAGTGTTGCAAGTATGGACTAGATTATGCATGCAAAGTATATGCAAGATATTTAACCAAATTATGATGGATTTCTTTATTTTGTGATTAATGTGAACCAATTTGAAGGATTCACAGGCCATGAATGTTGACATCAGGATTAATTATTCTCGCAAGTCAATGAAAAAAATCATTTCGACAACAACACTACTAAAGCCTCTGTATAAGTCATAATGCATCACATTATCACAAAGTTATGAAGAATTTTAAAGATTTGCTGTATATTTTATATTAAAGTACAAATGTAAATAATAAAACAATGGCCCGATAAGAATAAATAGATATTCACAATTATGTGACCAATCACATAAAAACATGGCAATTGTCTTGCAAGTTTTAGATTTTTTAACCAAGTTGAGACACCTCACACATAATACAGATTTTATGTGACAAATAATATGTCCTTTATAATTGGCTCTTATTTTTTCACATATAATTTGGGGGGAGAGGGGAGGTTTTCAAAATTATTTGTACAGGGATGTGCCACACAGACTTTCGGATGCTGACTTTCTCTATACCTACTTTTTGCTGTTTTTGCTAACTATCAGTATACCAATTTTCTACAAAAAGTCACCCAAAAATTACCCAAGTTTGCCCTAATTCTAGGCGCTTTTAAGGACACTTTTGCCAAAATGCACCCAATTGGGTACATTGGTCTTCACTGAAAACCCACCAATCGATATACCAAAATCACTGGAAAGGTACCCTAAAACTGTGGCAAATACCTAAATACCTTCAACCAGGGAGACCCCCTCCCCGCACAATATAATTTCTTTATTATCTCTAAGGCTAATATTAAATGTGGATTTCAGACAACTGCCATGTTTTTGTGATCGGTCACAAATGTATAAAACCATGTTTAATTTGTATTTAACATTCACACAAAAAAACAATTCATATGAAAAATGATGTCTAGCCTATGTACGATTGACATTAAAGACGAAGAGAAATGTATTTGTTCCATAACCATTCATGTATTTGCTGTTGTATCATTGTAATTTAAGAGTTGGTGTGGTCTCTGTGATAAAAAATGAAGGAAAAAAACTTTAATTGTCCTGTTTATTACAGTCAACACATCCTGGCTTGTGTGATATTTTTGTGGTACATTAATTTTTGGCAATTTGAACCGACTATATGGAGCAGTTTTGTGTTCACTTATATTCACGATATATAAAAGCCTAATTAACTAAGAAAAGTGCCAAAATAAAAACCTCATGAAACTTTCCTGCTTTAATTAATCAGTAGACAAGTTTCAGGACCTGTGCTTTTAAAACTCATACTGATTCAGATAAACATGATAAAGGGCAATAAGAGCTAATTGAGCCTATTGAACAGTGAAGTCGTCAAATGTTCCCCCAATCATATTGATAGACCAGTCCCTTACCTTTGGTTTATAAAACAATATAAACATTACTGCCCAGTATTACTGTTGGCAGGGTATTGATTGGGCCATTTATTATTTTATTTTATAATTTCAATTAATACAATCAACTAATTTCACTTCATTTATACATTGAAGTTATATTATTATCTTTTTATTAATATAAGCATATTTCTGAAAACTGTTATCCAAACTAACAGCAATTTTTTGCAAAATTTGTTCATTTTGCCCCCCCCCAAAAAATAACTTTGCACCCCCCCCCATGCTCCCTGAAAAAAATTCCTGGTGTCACCACTGGATATAGGCAAAAAAAGAGAGCAAAAGCAATGACAGACATTAGCAAATTGGCATTAAAAAGTTTTTAACTAAGCTTACCTGCAAGTTAAAAACGTTTCAAAATTGTAAACTTTGTTCTGATTGGATACAAACATGATAAATGTGTTGAGAAATGCATTCAATTAGCATACTTTAGAAATTTAAAATGTCAAATTATGTACATACAATAATTATGATGTGTCTGATTTGTTTCCTGAATAAACTTTGTCATAATAATAACATACAACTATTTGTTGCTGTTTGTTTTGTTCTTATTTTTTAGGGGCTGTGCAATAATTATAAGTCACCCCCCTCCATTGGTAACATTTCCAAATGGCATGCCAATAATTTGTGGCTTGCCCACTCTCTTACCAAATATTGCTTGCCCCTCTTGCCAAATATTACTTGCCCCCTCTTGTATTGCCAAATATTGGCAAACGTTTAAGAATTATTTTCCTGTTTCATGATTCTAAGGCAACCAGTATCACTAATATCTATTCAAGACCTCAAACCTTTCAAATGTCAACTCAAGTAGTACTTCAAATAGCAACAGGTTTAGCACGCGCAAATTGACTGGTCGCCTTTCCAACAAGAAATCAAGAAACAAAATTATGTACACCTATTGAAAGCAGCAAAATGAATTTAAACCAAAGCACAGAGGAGCACAAAAATCACAGACTTTGTCCTCGCAAGCTTTTTGCCTATATTTGGCTGTGGAATTAATATTCACCGGCATGTCCAGGATCTTTTCCTGCAGGGGGCTCAGAAGGGCTTTCAGAGTTATGCGGGGGGCTTAATGGCTTAAAATCGCCAAAAAACGGCTGATTTTACATGATTTTAAACAAAGTGCAGGGGGCTTCAGCACCCAAAGCCCCCCCCCCCCGACACGCCACTGATATTGCTTGAAAATCATGAACAAGGAGTATGACTAAGGGTAGTAGGGTGTTCATACTAGATCTAAACATATCTCAGGCCTGAAAGTTTACAAATATTATAAGACACATATAAGTAGATCTCAATACTGATGGGGGGGTAAAGTGGGGGAAATCATGAGGCTGTTTATCATGCCATCAACCTATGATAATAATGTGCAGTATTAAATAAAAGTACCATATTCGTCCGAGTATAGTCCCATCCGTTTTTTAGGTGAAATTTTTTCAAAATTGGAGGATGGGATTATACTCGAATTAAAAAAATTGTGTCCCTCGACCTATCATTCATGGTTGACCTAAAAAAAATTGCATGTTTTGTGTTTTTAATATGAAAATTGATAATTTGTATTCATGTCATACTCTATTAATGATTTCAAAATGCATTCAAATTCACTTTTTTTTTTTTTTTACAATTTCTGGAATTTTTCGAAAAATGGGGGGTGGGACTATACTCGAACGTGGGACTATACTCGGGCAAATACTTTAATATGTAACTTGAGAAACAAGAGCACCAATGGTACTGTGGCTCTACGCTTTTTTGGTGGGAAAGCGATTGTTCTTGAAGTCGAATGTGCAACAGGTTGGTAGCTGACCCCTAGGTGACACCAGATGACCCCGAAATGACCTTCCAAAAATTTGACCCCAAATGTTGACTGTACCCACCAAGTTTCATGCCCATACAACAGTTTTTGCTCATTTGACCTCAGATGACCCCTGGATGACCTCAGTTGACCTTGACCCACTAACCAATACAAACTTGTTCTGCCTGGGGTCAAGATGCACCCACCAAGTTTGAGGAACATGCTACCCCACAAAATTTGGCTCCAAATGTTGACTGTACCCAGTTTCATGTCCATACGACAGTTTTTAGTAATTTGACCTCAGATAACCCCTGGTTGACCCCCGGATAACCTGAAATGACCTTCCAAAATTTTTGACTCCAAATGTTGACTGTACCCACCAAGTTTCATGCCCATACGACAGTTTTTAGTAATTTGACCTCAGATGACCCCTGGGTGACCTCGAATGACCCCGAAATGACCATCCGAAAATTTAACTCTAAATGTTGACTGTACCTACCAAGTTTCATGCCCATATGACAGTTTTTAGTAATTTGACCTCAGATAACCCCTGGGTGACCTTGTATGACCTTGAATTGACCTTCCATAAATTTGACTCTAAAATGTTGACTGTACCCAACAAGTTTCATGCCAATACGACAGTTTTTAGCAATTTGACTTCAGATGACCCCTGGGTGACCTTGAATGACCCTGAAATGACCTTCTGAAAATTTGACTCTAAATGTTGACTGTACCCACCAAGTTTCATGCCCATATACAAGTTTTTAGTGATTTGACCTCAGATGACCCTTTGGTGACCTCGGATGACCCTGAAATGACCTTCCGAAAATTTGTCTCTTAATGTTGACTGTACCCACCAAGTTTCATGCCCATACGACAGTTTTTAGTAATTTGACCTCAGATGACCCCTGGGTGACCTCGAATGACCCCGAAATGACCATCCAAAAATGTAACTCTAAATGTTGACTGTACCTACCAAGTTTCATGCCCATATGACAGTTTTTTGTAATTTGACCTCAGATAACCCCTGGGTGACCTTGGATGACCTTGAATTGACCTTCCATAAATTTGACTCTAAATGTTGACTGTACCCAACAAGTTTCATGCCAATACGACAGTTTTTAGCAATTTGACTTCAGATGACCCCTGGGTGACCTTGAATGACCCTGAAATGACCTGAAAATTTGACTCTAAATGTTGACTGTACCCACCAAGTTTCATGCCCATATACAAGTTTTTAGTGATTTGACCTCAGATGACCCTTTGGTGACCTCGGATGACCCTGAAATGACCTTCCGAAAATTTGTCTCTTAATGTTGACTGTACCCACCAACAGGGGTGTGATTGGTGCTTTTTGAAAAAACCCCAAGGCAATGAAATTGCGAAGCGGAGCGAGCGAAGCGAGCGGAGCTCTCGCCTGTTGCGGTGGGGGTCCAGGGGCCCGCTTCAGGGCCCCTGGTGGGGTCCAGGGGCAACGCCCCGGTGGGGGTCGAGGGGGCGAAGCCCCCCGAAGCCAGAGGGGTTTTACACACTTGAGCACGACTGGAGATGCAATTTCATGGGGTAAAATGCAAAAATGAGAAAACATTTATTATCTGTGAATACATACTTCCAGTATCATATCATTCACATACACATGAGAAATTGCATCACCATTTTTGCACAGTACAGTGTGTCTATAAATCATCCAGTTAGGGTTCTAAGGAATTTTCATTTTAAAATTGGAGATTTTCTCATATCTGGAAACTGAAAATTCCGGAAATGTGACATCTCTGTTAAGCATTTAGCTCTTGGTGCAGGGCCACTCCAAAAGCGACAAAAAAAAATTTTAAAAAAAAAATTAAAAAAAAAAAAAAAAATCCGAATTTTTTTAATCCCAAAAATCCGGAAATCCGGAAAAATCACACCCCTGCACCAAGTTTCATGCCCATACGACAGTTTTTAGTAATTTGACCTCAGATGACCCCTGGATGACCTTGGTTGACCCCGAAATGACTTTCCAAAAATTTGACTCTAAATGTTGACTGTACCCACCAAGTTTCATGCCCATACAACAGTTTTTAGTAATTTGACTTCAGATGACCCCTGGATGACCTCAGGTGACCTTGACCCACAAACAATACACACTTGTTTTGTCTGGGGTCAAGATGCACCCACCCACCCACCAAGTTTGAAGAATGTGTGACCCCCAGTCTCTGAGAAAATAGGTTTTCGCCTGTAATGCACAAATTATGCAAATTAAGTATTTCATAACCATACTTTGTGCTCAAAATCGAATCTGGTCGAGACCCACTAGTCATGCTACCCCCTACCAAGTTACATCATCATAGCGCTAAGGGTTCTTATGGATCCCCATATACAGCTCCACAAGGCGGATTTCTTCAGATTTCCAACCATATTTGTAGAAGTGTTCCGCATAAATTATGCAAATTAACAACTAAATGCGCATAATATTTGCCAAAAAACTAACCAGGTGATCAGCAGGTGTGTATCGTTCCCAGGGGTAGCGCTAGAACTAAACACTCCAGTGTACGCAGGGACCCCCGAACTTGCAGAAAGTTAAAAAGTAGGGGTCCGAGTAGAGTTTATGAGTCCGATTTGCACAAATGCAGCATAAATATGCCTGCAATAGCGCTAGATTGAAAAAACTGGGGATCTGCAGGGACCCCTGAACTTGCAGAAAATTTAAAAATAGGTGGTCCGAACTCTATTTTGATGGGTCCGGGACCCCAAAAAGCAACCTAGCGCTATACCCCTGATCGTTCCTGCCACCAGGTTTCGTTACCATGCGCCCAACGGATCTTCAGATCTTGCTATCAATTTATGCTGATTTTCGCATTCACCGAAAACATACGGTTACGGAGCAAACTTGGATATGCTTCCTCCCACCAAGTAACGCCCGGCAGGTCTTACGGTTCCCCAGATACAGCTCCGGACGGACACACGCCCCCTCCCCAACACACACGGACAGACAGAAATAGTGATTACTAAGGCCCATCCTGAACGAGGTATCGGTACATGAGACCAGATATAAACATAGTTCAGACGAGACAAAAATCAAACCCTCACTCTTTTGCAGTGTTTGTATGCAAAGCTTATGCCAACATTACTTTATCAAATTCGGAAGACTGAACCGTCACTTCTGGGTCCATTTTATCACTATCTGCACCATTGATCCATTTCAGAATCCGAATTGATGCAGAATTTATCCTCATCTAAGAAATACTCATGATTTTCTTCTTCATCTGAAACATTTGCGACATTATTTGCACAACTGAATCACTGCAATTTAATCTTTCCAAAAACTACGACTTTCGCCATTAGAATTGTTTATTGTGAACACATGTGCGAATGGTAGAGGGCTGACATCCTGAATTAATTGCATTACGTCGCGTCATGCTCATCAGTCTCTACACAGCCGCTGTGGTTCCGGTCCCTTCACTTCTAGTGTGGAGCGAAAGCGGACCAAAGCGGCTGGTGTAGAGACTGAAAATTATATTCATTCCTGATTCATTCATAAAATTCACGGTGCGTCGATTCTGCTATGGGTGACGTGCATTAATTGAAAACAGCAGCAAATTAATTTCCGACATTTTCTTTCGAGATTTATGAAGAAAATATGAATGTTTTTCAACAGATCATCAAATTACTTTATTGTATATATTTTTTCAATTGGTAGCGTTACCCACACGCTTTATATATTGCTCCAACGCTTTTTAGAAACCCACCATTTATTCCACAAAATGTTAACCCCCACCCTTTTTACAGATTTTCAGAATTCCCAACCCCACGCTGGTAGAAAGCGTGCCGGACAAACAATGCCAGCTGTGACCTTCGCTGGCGAGACGTTGTTTTCAGGGTTGTCAAACCCTTGATTTGGTAACCCAATTGGGCGACTTTTGAAGATTTTAACCGGGACAATTTCCTGCCCCATAGAATACAAAGGGTAAAGAAAAAAATTGGGCGACTTTTCGATTATTTGATTCGGGCTGAATTTTTTTTGGCAACCCTGGTTATTTAGCGTTAATTTAACTAAATTACTACGCCACTGGTCTCTAAATATTTTGAAGTGTTGTCCCATGGTGACGAAACTCCTGAGAACTCAATAAACAATCTGGACAAAGGAATCATCCAATCACGTTTCTAGCCACGTGAGATCACCGCAAAAATTCATGATAAAAGGTCACTTTCCCAAAGAAAAATAGTGCAATCCGTCAATTCCGCCATGATCTCTTAACTTAAATTACTCAGACCAAAATAATCTCTAGCGCATACAGGGAACCAAGCAAACGATAGAAATGACTTGTTTCTCATGACGACTTTTGACTTTTCTCACTTCAAAATAAGTACTTTCCCCACCCCAAATTCACCTCTAAAGGAGTGCAATCGATTGAAAAATAACTCAGCAAAGCTTAGAACCCAATTTGATATCTAGATATCACACACAAAAAAAGCCTTAGTATAAAAATGCAGCGCCGGAAGTTGCCGAAAAATGAGGTAAAATATGGCTACCATCGAGCTGGACTCCTTAGGCCCATTAGCTCCGCTAAGAGCCAAAAAATTAATCCACCAAAAGATCTTAAAAATATTTTATCGAATGTTCTTAGGCAACTTTTTTGCAACGTTAGAATAGTGGTCTTCATCCTAATCATAATCATAAGCCTAATCATAATTCTCACATAAAACCTCGCCTGTGGCCTAATCCCAACCCTATTAAAACTGGCCTAACCTTAAAATTATTGTGAAAGTACTAAGATAGCTTATAACTGACAAGTTCCTTTTTAAACACTTAAGGGGGTACTACACACCTGTGGTAAATTTGTGACTATTTTTTGCATTTTTCTCAAAAACTAATACTACACTGGTAACAAAAGTTATGTATATTATTGGGGCAAGGAATCCAATTACTACACTGAAATTTCAGTGAATCAAGACAAGCGGTTCAGTAAATATGATAGGAAATGAGGTACATCCTAGCGGTACCTCATTTTACATCACAAGTGTCGAACCGCTTGTCTTGGGTCACTGAAATTCCAGTGTAGTAATCGGATTCCTTGCCCCTATAATATACATAACATTTGTTACCAGGGTGTTATTAGTTTTTGAGAAAAATGCAAAAATAGTCACAAATTTATTGAGGGGTGTAGTACCCCCTTAACACTGATGAATTTTCAATATATGCCACTGAGTTTTTGTCCAACAACAACCACAACAATAAAAAAAACTATTTTCTCATTTCTAAATGTATTTTTACCTGCACATCAAAAAATAAAATTAGGTATTTTAATTAAAAATACCTTTAAAACTTATTGAACTCTAGATAATACTTATTGATCATAAAATTGTATTTATCCTATATATAGCATCGGTGACAACAAAAAATAATTAATCTGACAAAAAATGTGAATTTAGGGGGGCTAAACTTGCCAGTTTACAAAACATTACATTTTTTCTTGCATATTTAATGACCCTGTGACACAACGCGCAATTACAGAATTTTTTTATTTTTTATTTTTTGACAAATTGGGCATGCAGTTAGTGTGTATGCAAAGTTTCATACTCTCTTTCTTTTTATAAAGAAGGCACAGACTCCCAAAGATGAAAGTTATTTAAAGGGCAACTTTTGGGTCCAAATTTAGACCCCCCTACTCCAACTTTAAATGGCTGCCACAGAAAATCCGTAAGAGCTACAGACCTCAAATTTGCAGGTTTTTAATATTTTTACAGGTACAACATATGACTTAAATATAAAGCAAATCTGAGGGGGTCAGGTGGGGCGCCTCCTTGATTTCATATGGAGTGACCCTATTATGTTAATGAAGATCCGGGTATTAGAAAAAGGTGGTGTACCGGAAGCACAAAGTTGACCTATAGACTCACATCACATCCATCTACGAGCCGTCATACTTTTGGTGTTTTGAGTGAATTTGTGAAGATTATAATTGGTAGGTTAATTGATTATCTTTATTTTTATGAACACTTAACAACAACCAACTATAAAAAAATATCTCCCAGTCTTTGTTTACAATGCAAAATGCTGTGTAACATAATAATTTTTGTAAAAATTCAAAGAACAGACCTTCCAGAATAGGTAGTCGTTACTCTGAGTTTCATGCCTAAAGAGGCAATCGTCAGACGACACGATGACATGCTTTGTACTTTACCAGTCGACTGCACTGGTGTATACTTTCAGTCATTGTCAGTAAGTGGGTCCGCACTATAATCTAGTGTCAAAAGTTCAACACATATTTCTTAAAGCAGAGCTATATCTACATTTATCATATTTTATCGTAAATGAACTGTGATAACAGGGATCTAAGGTAGGCGATAGGGTAAAAATAATAAGTTTATTAATGAATATGTACACAGGTATGTACATCATAGTGCTATTTTATTACAAAGCACACAGTTTGTAGTTATTAAGCTTATAAATATGAGGGTATTATGGCCAGGAGAACAGGATCTGCTAGAGTTCAAGCCCCGGTTCAAACCTTAGCCTTGCCTTTTATATAGGCAAGCTGGGAATTCTCCCCCGGGGGGGTACTCAGTACAAATGACCATACGGGGACGTGCCGCAAACATGGGTAGCATTTTCGGCCTTCTGGTATATCAATGACCCCTTTTTCAAAGCCTATTTTGGTATATGAATGGGTCCTTTTTTCAAAATCTTCTTGGAAAACAGCCCAATCGGAAAACAGCCCAATTTTTCCTTAATATAGCCAAAATTTTCAAAATTTTCCCAAAATTTTGGGAAAAGTAAGACAATTTTGGTTAAATTCGGCCGATAATTTTGACTTTTGGTATATCAATGGGTCCAAATTTCTTGAAAAATTGGTATATTTATGGGTCCACTTCCAAAATCTCAGCGGCACGTCCCTACCAAAACCAAAGTTGAGAACCCCCCCGGGGAATTCTCTTGCTCTCACAAAAATTTTCTGTGTAAGATCCTCTTCAATTGTGTTCAGTTTATACTGTGAGGTTTTAGTGCAGATCAGCATATTTCTTTGATTGTGCATGAAGCAGTGAAGAATATAATTGCAGAATTTCTTCTCACTGCTTTATAGTATGTAGGAGTTGAATGTGTAGCATCTTGTAGTCATGTAAAGCTGTTGGTCCCATGTACAGAAGAGTCATCCCTGACTGTGCACTGTGCATGTTAAGTGTCAGAGCTATTTGCAAAGAGAATGGGGAGTGGGACCATGCCTAATGGTTCTGATATCTGCAATCAATCCTAGGCGTAAAGCTATTCGGTGTATGTGTTTAGACGGTAGCCTATTTTTGAATGTAACTTACATGCAAGCCAGCAATTAAATTACACAAGCAAGGGCAGCGGAACCGGGGGGGCCAAGGGGGCCGGCCAGTGGCCCCGCCACTTTTTTGACCAGGGGGCCTGGCCCCCGCACTTTTAACCTAAATGTGCTGTGTGTAACATGTCTGGGTGAACATAAGTAATCAAATCTCTATTCTAGACCCTTAACATGCTTAAAAAAGTGTAAAAATGATGCACGAAATGGCATCAATTGGTCCTTCATTTTGCAAAATTGTCCAACTCCCCTGTGTTAATACACAGTGTGTAGGCCTATGGATGAACAAATTCCCCTTTTCGCTTCTGCTTTGGACACCCAACACTAAAAGCAATAATTTATACAATAATAGTGAAAACTTACCCACGAATGGCTTCAATTTGGGCCTTCATTTAACCCATTTTCTGATTTTTCAAACTAAAATTGTACACAATAATAGTGCCAGAATGGTCCAACAAATGGCTTCAATTGGGCCTTCAGTTTACAAAAGTTTCTCACTTCCCCCTGCTTTCGCCCTTTTTCCTGCTTTGGACACCCGATACTTAATGTTTACAGTAATAATTTATACAGTTAATAATAGTGAAAACTTGTCCACGAATGCCTTTAATAGCTTAATTTCACCAATTTTCGGCTTTTTCAAACTCAAATTGTACACAATAATAGTACCAAAATAGTCCATCAAATGGTTTCAATTAAGCCTTATTTTGCAAAAGTTTCTCACTTCTGAGGGGGCCACATTATGTCGATTTTTTAATCACCCGACTGGCCCCCCCCACTTTCAAAATCGTTCTGCCGCCCCTGACTACAAGCGAGTGTGTGTCCACACGGGACTTACTTGTAAGCCAACACACAAGTAAGCGTGACCTTCACTGGTAAATTATGCCATGATTATACACAAACACAATAGGATTGGATCATCAAGGTCATGCTTACATGCAAGTTACATGCATGTCTTGTTCACACTGGCCTTACATTCGAATGTAGCTTGCTACATGTAAGATATCTTACACGTAAATCTTCAAAAGTAACTTGCATGTAGCTACATGCGAGTGCGTTTAGATGGGCACTACTTGCAAGTTTCCATTCGAAAGTACTTACAAGTGACTTTACAAGCGATCGTCTGAACAAGCCTACTGGTACAAGCAACTGCAGGCATGTTTAGATGGTAGCCTACTTCGAATGTAACTTACATGCAAGCCAGCAATTAAATTAAGCTACACTCGCTTGTAGTCCACACGGAACTTACTTGTAAGCCAACTCATAAGTAATTAAGTGTGACCTTCACTGGTAAATTATGTACAATCACAATAGGATTGGATCATCGAGGTCATGCTTACATGCGAGTTACATGCAAGTCTTGTTCACAATGGCCTTACATTTGAATGTAGCTCGCTACATGTAAGATATCTTACATGTAAAATCGTCAAAAGTAACTTGCATGTAGCTAGACGTGAGTGCGTTTAGATGGGCACTACTTGCAAGTTTACATTCGAAAGTACTTACAAGTGTCTTTACCAGCGATCGCCTGAACAAGCCTTGTGAGTGTGACCATAACTTGTCATCATAGACTTGTTCAGATGATCGCTTGCAAAGTCACTTGTAAGTACTTTCGAATGTAAACTTGCAAGTAGTGCCCATCTAGCTACATGCAAGTTACAAGTGACGATTTTACATGTAGCGAGCTATATTCCAATGTAAGGCCAGAGTAAACAAGACTTGCATGTAACTCGCATGTAATTAATAAGCATGATCTTGCTGATCCAATCCTATTGTGATTGCATATAATCATGGCATAATTTACCACTGAAGGTCATGCTTACTTGTGAGTTGGCTTACAACTAAGTCGCTTGTAGACACACACTCGCTTGTAGCATAATTTAATTGCTGGCTTGCATGTAAGTTACATTCAAAAGTAGGCTATCGTCTAAACACACCTCATATCACAAACAATTGCAACAAAGTGTATAAACTGACCTATGCCCTAGATGAGTGATGGTATACACTGTTCGCAAGTATTCATCATCCACCATTAACTGATTATAGTTCGCACGCACTTTAACCAGTAATTTGCAAGAATTATGACCAAAATTCATTTCTATTAAGACCAAAGTAGTAATAAAGAAGCAAATTTTTCTCGTGGGGTGCGCAATTTCTTTGAAAAAGTAATAACCCAGTTTACCATTTTCCCTCTTGGGCCACTGTATTGCTAAATTTAAACTTATTTCCTTTGTTTTTCATTTTTCTTTGATATATTTGAAAGTACACTTTGTTTTCGATGGGGGTGCGTCGTACCACCCACACCTGCATGTACCGGTACCCCCATTTTTATTCAGTCTTGCCCCCCTGGAAAAAAATCCCAGCTACGCCACTGGAAATACCAATCGCCCGTCGCTCACCAACGGAGTATTAAGTTTATATTTATAATATAGGGTGTTGACACTGTGCCACTCCTAAAATAAATAAGCTAAACAATGCGTTTTCATGTCAAGAGAAACAAATCTTGGAACTTGGTCATTCTTTGGGCTGCAGGCACAAAAATCTTGTGTGAAACAGAGTTGAAATTTCGTTATGTACTGCATAAAATGCCATTTTAAATTTTTGCCCTTGCTTTCTTTGTAATAGAAATGCTGCGCATGCAAAAACTTTGGACAAAACCTCAAAGACAGACGTGTCACTTCAAATTTCTTCATATCTTTCTAAAAAGAAAATGATGGTTTAAGGGTATTCTCCCAATTTATCAACCATTTTTAAGTGACAATTTTACAGATATTTTTCCTTGACAGATCTCTGACTGCAACTTTAACTCATACATTAACTTTAGATTACCACAGCTACCATGTCATCCAATAAACAAAAGAAAGGTAGGAAAGAAATCAAGCCTCAAACAAACGCAATAAATTTAGAAGAATTCCAGGACGTTTTGAATAAGGCTGCACTACCAAAAGATGGTGGACGTGGAACATCAGACCCAAATAATCAGGTAAGGCAGATTCTCCCTAAAGCAGCAAGATATGTGCGCAAAGTACACATCATGAGCATATAGTGCGAAGTTCTTGCGACCAGGGTCCAGGGCCTGCTTACGAGTCCTTGAAGCGCTGGGGTTGTAGATGCTCTTTGATAGTGCGAAGTTCTTGCGACCAGGGTACAGGGCCTGCTTAAGGGCCCTTGAAGCTCTGGGTTGTAGATATGCTCTCTGCTGCAATCTCAGCCTTATTTGGAGCTTTTTTTTACAGATTTTCCTTGACAGAGTGGTTGATTCAATACCATATCAGAGATGCTCTTTGTTTTGTTAAAAAATAAAAGAGACCATCACAGACCCTCTAGAACTGAGACTTTTCCCAAAAAAATGTGACCTTTTCTCATGTAAAAAAAAGTCACCCCTGCCTTTTAATATGGCAATAGGATCAACCCAAATGTGCCACATGTTACCCATATAAAATTAGCATCAAAATTGAATTAGTAGTTTCAGAGAAACAAGCAGTACATGCATAACAGGAGTTAAACATTAGCAACAACATGCTGTATCAGGCCAAACTAACAAGTAAATACGGTACATGCTGCATTCATTTGAATAATTTCCCTACTGCTTTGAATTAATTTTATTTGATTGCTAAAAAATAAGCTTGCCATAATTAACCATTTGCTAATATGCATAGCTCTACTTTGTTCATCATTTACAGAGACTGCAACGAAATCCAGCGTCACACCCATCTTCAGGAGCAAGGCCAAAAGAAAGGTATGTGAAATGTTATAGGATTGCATGACCTGAGCTTTCTGAAGTCACTTCAAAATTTCAAAAGATGAAACTAGCCCACACAAATTAATTATGTGGGCTAGACAAATTATTGTCACACGGTACTTTCTTTTTGAAATTGCAGTATTTAATAAAAATACATTTTCAATGCTCTCTGTATAAGTCTTCTAGGATCATTATCTCTTTAACTTCTATTAAAAATAGATTTTGAAATGATTGATGGATCGATCAACTGCAATTATGTATCTGTGACATAGTATGATCCCTAATTGAGGCAGATATGTTACTTATATTTTGTTAACTCTTTATAATGCGTTCATGTTTAAAGTAGAGGTTTGTTTCAATTATAAATATATAATATAAAAGGATTCAAAGAGAAAGTTAAAAAGCTCACCCTTGTACAGAGTTAAAATTGGGGTGAGAAAGTGGAACTTCTCACACATTAAAGTGAGGAGATACATTCCTAAAATGACCATGTCCGCCACAACAGATGGTATGTTCAAAAGTAATGGTCATTTCGATCCTGATTTCTGGCTAATCTGACTAATAATTATAAATGTGGTTTTGGCCAAGGAAACATGTCCTCTTCTTGGCCAAGCTTCCCCTTTCCAAGATTCAGATAGGCTCAAGGGACACCACCCACTTTATTGGTGATCTGAATCATACCAGCCATATGATTGGTTAAAAGTTGATATCTAAACCTACTTGGAAGTTTGTGATTGGTCAGGAAAGTTTAGTACCAATCACTGTTAAAGAAGCTTCCTATTGGATGAGATTAATTATCTGATTGTTCCTTCATTTGTATGTATATGGAGAGACTTCCTCTCCATCTTCAGTCTAATCTACAACATGACTCAGAGAACACCTCACTGAGGGGTTCGAAGAAGATTTTAAAACGCCATCGAAATGTGTAAAGCTTTATCTTCAGAAATAAAACAGTTATGCTTTGAGATATAAACATCAATAAGTGTACTTGTGTGTTAATGGCCACGCTATTCATTCGTCACATGGTAGCAGCTAGGTTTACGACACCTGAAATGTTCTTCATGTAGAACTTTTGTTTGAACAGGATCATCTAATGTGGAGGAAGTCTAACGGAATCCCAGTAGCTATGGGTGAGTTATCCATATTTGTTAAAGTAGTGAAATTGGCATTATGGTGTAAATTTGAATCCGACATTCAAATTGGTGTAGGTCACACTAGGCCTCGCATTAGAAGATTAAGTTTCAGTCAAGCATTATGGCAAATGCAATTTTAAATTTTGGCTTTGGATGATTCACCTTTTTATGTAATGATGACCTGTCTTAACCAACAGGTAATAAAATAAATTTTGAAAGAAAATGGCAAAATGTGCCGGATAACAAGTCAGTTTACTTTAAATGTTTAATTGTAACTACTTACATTTACAAGTGATTTTGAATTACTAAAGAAGCAACATTTTGACATTGTATCTATTTGATTCAAACTATAAAGATGGCCATTTGGTACCCCAATTTGGGTACACCACTGTATCAGATTTTACTGATTTTATCACTAAGGACTACAGTCAGACGGACTTAATGGGTGAAGTGATGAGTTTATTTTGTTTCACTTTAGTCAGGAAGACTATTGTGATGTTTTATCAGGGAAGTGCTGAAGTGCCACCTCCCTGCTTTTATCACTAGGTACTAGGGTCGCACGAGACCTAATGGTGACGTGATGGGTAACTTAGTCACTTTACTCAGGGAAGACCTTTGTGATGTTTGCCGCACAGGCATTTTTGGCTACTTTTATGATTTGGCTCTGTGAGATATAGTGTTGAATTGTTGATGTTAAATTGTTAATTTAATATCATAATAACTTTGAATTAAAGTTAGGATCTTTCTTTTTAGTGAAAAGAAAGTTTAATAGCAATTAAACTTAATACCTAGAATATATTTCATTTAAATATATAATTTTGAAGTGATATTGAAATGAATTAGTACCAGATCTTGCATTTATGATAATGCAGATCTACTTGTTGCATATCTATTGAAAGCATATAATTTTAGGTTAGGCATGTCAGTATCGCATGGGTATACTTCATGATAGAACTGGATAGTCAGTGAAAGTGGCACCTTAATTACGAAACGCGTAATTCTAATTGTAACCCAGGACTGGTAGTGTTGGGTGCAATTTATCACTAGGGACTAGGGTTTCAGACAAACCTAATGGTGATGTGATGTTGTTATTGCCACTAAGGACAATGTTTTGGCCACTCTGATGTGTTCTTGATGAATTGCGAGAGATGCTAATTTAATGGTTACAAAATGAGACTTGTTATGCAACCAATTTGAAAAGAACTGCCATGCTAAAATTTTGTAAAGCAACTTAACTGCTAATTAAGATGGAAATTTTGACTGCCGACAACAAAGGCAAAACTTACTATAATAACATGTTTTAACATACACATGTTATAAGAAATGTTGAACTCGAAACTGTTCTAAAATTGATCATTAAAATTTAAACTATTTTGGATATATATGATCAATGAAATTTAAGAAGTGAAGAACCAAGAAAGTAACAATTAAGCAAGCAAGAAAGCAAATTAATAACAAAATTACACAAAGAATTACTACATTTGTGTGACTAATTTTAGACTTGAATGTTGGATGATATTTAACCACCATATGCCACTTTCAGTGCATAACATATGGGTGGCTATACTCTAAAGCTATTTGGGTGACCAATGGTCTTCCAAAACCATGCCGTCCTACGCAAGGCATGAGATGACACATCATACAGAGACAATGTATAACTCTCTGTTGAGATAACTATATTATGCTGTTTGTTATTTTACCTGAACTATATTTATCCTGCTTCTAAATACATCTCTGCCAGATTTTGCTCCAGAGAACAACATGAACTTTGACTATATATTCCATATTATATATCCTACATGGCGGCGACATGCTGATGACAGAAAATTGTTCCAGTAACTTTGAATTGCTTATACATGTATATAACTTGTATCCTGCTTTATAATACATGTATAATGATCCAGTTTATGTGTAAAAGGCTAGTACACATATCTATCCAGCTTGTATGTGATAAACTGTAGCTGAACCAAGGGAAAAGGTCATTTAATTTTGACCAGGCAGATCTCTATGGCAACTGAACTTAACTTTGACATTTCCAGAAATGTTTTACGTCTTTGTAACAAGACACCATGACTGTGACCAGTAAAGGATTTCCTTGAATTGTACACAGAACTTGTACAACTTTACCTTTGGACGACCTACATTTTACAAGGGTATACTACTTGTCTTAATGGTTACCATAGCAACAGATGACTTTTGCATATCTTTCTTGTAACAGAGGACAGAGCACTCTATAACCAGTTTAGAACTTGACTCTGGAAAGGGATCACCTTCAACAATGTCAACAAACTGTATTGCATTTTACTTTTACTACATGTATGGTTGCTATGGACACCGAAGATGCGACTGGCTGCATTCAGAGAGAGCAGAACTTTCTACAGTGTACTGAACACAATTTTGCATGTTCTGAAAATATTATGCCTTGAAAATTATATGACATTCGCCTAAAACTCTATGTCAAACATTGACTTCTGTTAATATTTTAATCTGCCCAGAACAAACCTGCTCATGGAAACACAGTTCCATACTTAGAGAAGGGGGCATGTGACATAGTATGATCCCTAATTGAGGCAGATATGTTACTTATATTTTGTTAACTCTTTATAATGCGTTCATGTTTAAAGTAGAGGTTTGTTTCAATTATAAATATATAATATAAAAGGATTCAAAGAGAAAGTTAAAAAGCTCACCCTTGTACAGAGTTAAAATTCGGGGGTGAGAAAGTGGAACTTCTCACACATTAAAGTGAGGAGATACATTCCTAAAATGACCATGTCCGCCACAACAGATGGTATGTTCAAAAGTAATGGTCATTTCGATCCTGATTTCTGGCTAATCTGACTAATAATTATAAATGTGGTTTTGGCCAAGGAAACATGTCCTCTTCTTGGCCAAGCTTCCCCTTTCCAAGATTCAGATAGGCTCAAGGGACACCACCCACTTTATTGGTGATCTGAATCATACCAGCCATATGATTGGTTAAAAGTTGATATCTAAACCTACTTGGAAGTTTGTGATTGGTCAGGAAAGTTTAGTACCAATCACTGTTAAAGAAGCTTCCTATTGGATGAGATTAATTATCTGATTGTTCCTTCATTTGTATGTATATGGAGAGACTTCCTCTCCATCTTCAGTCTAATCTACAACTTGACTCGGTGAACACCTCACTGAGGTGTTCGAAGAAGATTTTAAATACGCCATCGAAATGTGTAAAGCTTTATCTTCAGAAATAAAACAGTTATGCTTTGAGATATAAACATCAATAAGTGTACTTGTGTGTTAATGGCCACGCTATTCATTCGTCACAGTATCGTTGTTTAAACAACTGCAGTCTGATATCTGACAGCCAAAATAATGAATAAATACTTTAGACCCAAGGTAATCAAAAGGTTAATTTTATTTTATTATTGTCTGAATTTATTGGAATGTGTTTCTACTCTCCTGATTTTTTGAGCTTTTTTGTTTGTTCTACACATTTCTACTTCAATTGTACTTTTATAATAGTGTGCTTTTTTAAAAGTACATGTACGGAGTCAATCAAATTTGATATGTATCTTTTGATTGTGTTAGATGTTAACAGGTTACTTATACACAGAAAAAAAAAAAAAAAAAGAATACTGCTGGTCTCTACCCTGGGTCTCTACTTAAGAAAATAACATATTCAATTCAATGCAATATAACATCGTATTTCATAAATGTTGCAGGTTTAGGAACCATTCAGGTGGAACAAGGACTGCTCCTCCTTCTGCTCCATGGAATGACCCTGGGCATGGCCATATACAGCCCAGACAACAATTTCCAGAGGTAAAGTTGCTTTCTTTTCTTTTATAGCACCAAGGACCACCCTTGGTAACAATTTCATTTTATAGCATCATGACATTTACCAAAAAACAAATTCAAACAGTATATTAAGGCAAAACAAAATGTACTGTTTGTCTCAGAGGTCCCATACATGTTAGTTGAAAATGGCCAACATTAAATATTCTGAAATCCAGATTTTCTTTTTTTTTCTATGAAGCACAAATTGACTTTTTCAGGTAAAAAACAATTGTAGCATTTGATTCTGAGCCATGCAAAATGCATAAGCCAGACTGAAAAAGCTTATAAAGAGCAGGCTGACTATCATGCATGTGGACCAGAGGTTGATTAAATGTAAGCCCAGAATACATTGCAGCCACTGACAGCATGTTTGAAAAACACATGGTTATTTTCAGAAAACATCATGCTGGGCTCCTGCTGTGCATGGTCAAGGTTGTTATACAACAAGATAAGCTATGCTTCTGCATGCATGCATGTGCAAGAAAACTTGGCTGGTTCCACCTTCTTTTCCCAAGCATATAAAATATCTATCATTGTTTTAAAAACACACGACTTTTTAATTTTCTTGGTAGCAATGTATCAACAAACATTACCCATACCCAATTATCAATTCAAAACATAAAAGTCGCGATGAATATTCCATCAAAACTACTGGTTCTTATTTTGCACATAAATTTGAATGTGAAATGGCTCCTTTATTACATTGTACCTATCATACTGCATGCTGGGATTACATTGAATCAACCTCTGCATGTGGACTGTAAATCTTAGTAGGATTATAGCTTGTATGAAATGTCTAACAAATTGTGTATCTCGCTATACATATATTTGTGTATTGTCACAACTCGTATTGGGGTAGTGTAAGAGGTGCTGCACAAAAACCTGCAATACACAAGTTGTCTACCAAATGCCTTCATTTGGCGCTCATTTTGTAAAATTTTCCAACGACTTAAGACATCCCCTAAGACACTCCAGTGCGTAGCGCAAGCGCGACAAAATGCCCACTTCGCGATCATATTTCACACACCTTGTGTCCCCCCATGATCAACTTCAGATCGATACCCTTGCACAGAATAGCTGGATAATGGAATGTATAATCTATTTTGCATCTTGAAATGGACATCTACAATGTACATTGTCAACCACTGGCTGATGTATTTGACATCAAAGAAACAAAAACAAATCATTTCTTTTATTTGGCCTAATACTTCTTGCTTTGCATATTCTTACAGTATTTATTCAATTATACATGATTTACAGTCAAGATACATATTTATTTGCTAAATTAACATTTAACTGATAAGATTGTCTTTACCATGTTCATTATTTTCAGGAACGCCCCCGAAATCCACCATCATATTCATCAGCAGTACAAAAAGGGTATGTGACATTATATTATAATCAGGGTTGCATGACCTATCTATTCAATCTAGACCCAAATTTTCAGGATTACAATGATGTAAATCTTGTTAGAAAAGTGTTTGGAATACAATTAATTACTAAGAACACGTAATTTGCAATTCAACATTGTTTAATAAGAAATACATTTATTTAATGTTGTCTGAATCTATAATTGTTTATTTAAAAAAAAGATATATGAGATGACTGAGTGAGATCCAATTTCTTGCTTGTTTGTTCTTCAAAATTTCCTGGGAACGATGCCAATGTAAAGAGACGCTATAAGGATCAAATGTCAGCCGAAGTGGCGCAAGGTTAGGGACATGTGTTTTGCGTGTTTTCCATACTGACGTACTGATTGTTTTCAACTTGCCAATAGTAATATGTCTTTATTTCTTCTGAAAGTTATATAAGGATAAAATCTATTTATTTTACTACAGAAATTTCACATCAAGTACAAAATATAATAAATGTCTGATTTACACTACTCATATATTATATTTGCATTTCTTCAAACGCAGTTTTCTCGAAAAGTTGTTTATTAGTGGTGCCCCACCTTAAAACACTGTGGAATGAAGCTGACAATATTATACTTGAATTGAGTTTTCATTGAATAGTGTGCTTTTTACGTCCTTGGTGCAAGTCAGTATTTTGCAAATCCCCCCTCATGTGAGCACTACACAATAATTCAACCAGGCAAAAGCCAATGGCGACCATCCTGGATGCAGTGGCGGCGCCAGGATTTTTTTTCCGGGGGCAATAGGGCACCCAGCACACTGTTTTATCTATGCTTTCAGAATCATCACAACAAATCATAAACAAACTGTTTCTGAATTTGATTGAAAAAGGTGACATCAGACACAAACTAGTTTCTCTATCTCTGGTTCCAATCATAATATATTTTCCATTACCTGCATTTCCAAGATGGCCATCATCTTCCTATAATGTGCAACTTGCAATCCTGGTAGTGTGATTTTGTGTAACTTGCAATATTGAAAGTTGCACACAGACATATCATTTTTTTAAAAACACAGTTGATCAAATTTGATACATCTATTGTGTAAATTGCTAACAGTTTACTTTGTCTCTACCTTAAGAAAATCATATATTACATTTATTAAACATCAAATCATGATTCACATAATATTACAGGCTTCACGTCTCAAACCAATCGGGCCCAAGTGGAACTAGGAATGCTTATTCACATGGTGCCGCTGAACAGCCCAGACAACATTTTCATGAGGTAAAGTTGCTTTCTCTTCTTTTACGGCAGCAAGGGCCACCTTTCCTTCCTTCCTTCCAATACTGTGCAGCTCTTATTTGGTCGAGAATAAATGCACAACGTGTTGTAGGCATGCGTCGCATAAGACGACGGAAAAGTTGAAAAACAAGTGCAAATATAAACATGTGCAAGTAAAATGTCTGGTGATGCCACCTACTTCAGACAGACATCCCTCAAAAGAGTCTTGAAGCAGTTGAGGGATGGGTATGCAGCAGGGTCTGCTGGTAGTAGGGGTGTCAACATTTATACGTTTCATGTTTAACCGACCGTAAAATGCACTATCCGTTTAGGAAGCTCACTATCCGTTTAATCTTTTTTAAGTTATAGACCCTAAATTTCTTGTTACCAAAGGTTGGAACCAGAGAAAAACTGCTATTTAAAAAAAAATTAACCAAAAGTGCTGAGGTTTTTATTCAAAGCTGGATAAAGTTACACATTTTAATTACTTTTGCCTCTATTGAACAGCTACATGTAGCAATGCATGTTAATTCAATATGTCCCTATATATTTTTCATAAGTTTACACGGTTAACCGACCAGTTTGTGGTCTGTTTAAACGGTTAGACAAATAACTGTTAATTTACACCCCTAACTGGTAGATGGTTCCACTCCTGGATGGTGCGAGGGAAGAACAAGCTAGCATACGCTGAAGAGTGGGTGCGTGGAATAACGAACCTTGAACTGTGGCTTCTGGTGGTTGATGTAAGCTGAGACATGTAGTGGTTCCAGGTTGAACTGGATTTTATACATCATGTGCAGCCTACTATTGCGGCGGCATTCCTGAAGTGAAGTCCAGCTAAGATGTTTCAGCATGGTGGAGAGACTACTGTACTTGCTGTAATCACCCATGACATACCGAGCTGAGCTGCGTTGGACCATGGTTGGACTTGCTCCAGTTTGATTGTATTTCTCTGCGGGGTCCCATGAGGTGGCAGCATATGTTACTGTTGGATGGAAGAAGGTAGTGTACACAGCTTCTTTGACCTTGTGTCTGCTGTGACTCAGGTTCCTGGAAAAGAAGGCTCTGGTGCTGTTGGCTTCTTTTGAAATGGTATCAACATGAGTATTGAAGCTCAACCGAGCAGCCCTCGAATTAAGGATCTGAAGGGGCACGGCAACTTTTTTAGGGCAAGTTGATAATTGCCTTGGATTTTCACTGAAAAGGCAAGGCAGCACGGCAATTTGTAATATTTCAAAAGGGCATCATGGCAACTGTTGAAAATTTGAGAAGGGCACCAAGGCAATTTTTCAAAAGCGAATAGATGCATTGCTGTCAGCTGAATTCGACACCAAAGTAAAATTCGACTCTCAACTTTACACTAAAACTAACCTGATTGCTCAAAAAACCTGCTAAAATAATACAAAGCAATCAAAAATCAACAGTTTAATTTACTTAAATTTTGCGATCCCTGTAGTCAGCTGCAAAACTGACTCGAAACAGCGATGAAACAGCTGTAACTTTGGTAATAATATTGATCAAATTCACCGGGATAAAAACTATTTTGTTCAAAACATATCTAGAGATGGGCTCACATGTACAAGATAAGGCGATACCGGAAGGGTATCGCCATCGGTTTGCAATGAGAAGTCAATGTTGCTAATCGAGAGATCAATTGATTTGCCCAGCACTCGGATTTTGTTCATGACACGAGGAAGCTTAGTTACTAACAGCGTTTCTGATTGGTCGATAGTACGCTGAAGGTATTTCTCTGACCAATCGGAAAAATGAAGTCAGATTTCTAGCAACCATATAATGTATAAAAGCCGATGTGATTGGCTGAATATGTAAGCTTATGTAGGGGTAATGAATATTAATTCACAACAAACTATTGTGTATACTGTGATTGATGGCTGGGTTACGATGCTCAAAATAGCGATTGTGTTCAAGATTTTTGATTTAATTTTCCACAATTTTTCGGGGTTTTAACCAGTACTTGTTAATGATTTATAATGAAGGGGCAGGGCTGGGGCACCGACGGCAACTTCATTAGAGGGCACGGCAAGTGACTGCCGTCGGTAAAGGACATATTTTGAGGGCATTACGGCAGTGGGGGTGGGCACCCACGGCAATATGCTGTCGGTGCCATGGATTAATTCGAGGGCTGCAACCGAGAATCTAGACTGACTCCAAGGTACTTGGCAGAGTTGATGAAAACCACGTCTATGCACATTTCAGAAAAGGATCCATGGTGGGTTAGACCTGGATATTATCAAATATACCACCAAGAAGGTAGACAGACAAAGAGGGATGCATGTCCAGCAATACCAGAGCAACTCTAACTTCATCTCAACAAGCCAATTCTCCACATCATCTTGACAGTTTTATACTTGTCCGACAGTGATCATGTTGAAACCATCAATTTGTATCACAAATACCTGTTGCGTAAAAGCCTATCATGCAAATTCATTGAGTGATGATGATTAATCCTGTTGACTTTATATGCAGTACATTAAAGGCTTCATGTCTCCTGTTGTAATAGTTTTGATTTATTATAACCCATTAAAATCTCCTTTCTTCTAGCCTATCCGAAGGAGCCCTTCTGAAAGCAATTTATGCCATTCACCACCAATCATTGGTAGGAGGCATGAAGGGCCACCAGGAACCTTTAAGGAACCTATGCCTGGTATGCTTCGAGCACGAGCCGATTCAGGATATGGACATTCAGAATATCAAGAAGATGAAGGAAGGGAACATACAACACTGGATAATTTGTCAGAATTGCTCCAAGGATCTTCACTATCAGGAAGGCCGGATACAGCAAAGCAGGTAAATTGTTGGCGTCTATAAATATGAAAACGCCATTAGATTATAATCTCCATGTAGTAAATATGGTAACTTCCGACATCACATAATTAAACTTCTCACTTCAAAAAGTATGAAAAAGTAAGTAAATAAAATCACTGACCATTATGTTTAATTTGTTCCAGGTTAATTCCTTGGTTAAATACTCAGATCATTTATTTCTTGCTTATGAGCTAAGACTCATGCAAGGCCATAGTATATGGGAAAGCCAAGGTATGTGCATCATACAATATGCGTGCCACTTGTACCAAGCATATCTTCCATCAAAATGACATTGTTATTGCAGCCTGTAGTAATATTATTCTATTTTTGTTAATAAATCTATTACAATCATTACAAATAGGTTCGCAACTTTCCACCTCCCGAAAGCTCCTCACGTCATGTGCCACCTGAACCACCACAGACAGGACCAATGCTACCATCAAGTAAGTGGGACAACATGACTGTGTATGCCTGCCCATACCCACTGGTTAAACAAACCAACATTACATTCACCACATTACATTCACCTACATTTGAAATTATAAAAAATTTGTGAAATTAGATTTGCAACTAATTTTGCTAATTGTGCCAAGTGTCATGCATGTGAAGCAAGTTAATATTCTGAATGTCTTCAAAGGAAATTGAGATTTTTCAAACAATCAGCTATGAAAGGCAAAAGAACCTTTGATCGACCATGGATGTTTGGTCGATCCTTAATATTTATTAAATTAATTAACACCGATTAAAGGCCTATTCAGTAATCCCAGCACAATTAAGTGTAAAAAAATTCCTTTGTTTATAAATTGCTTAAAAGTGAAGGATATGACATTCAAATTGTCATTTGGTATTTTTGAAATGAAAAATTTGGCAAAAAAACAAAGAAAACATCAGTATTGATGAAGTTGAAGCCCCATTGAAATACATGTAGCTAATTTATATATTGTCAGTATATAAATTACAGATTCATGTAAATTTTGTCTTAATACACGGCTTTCGGCTGAACCACTAGCAGGCTATGTTAGCACAACTATGACAATATTATAACAAAGGTACCAAAATCTGAATTTTGATGATTTTTACGTCCACATGAGCAAATCACTGAATAGGCCTTTAACTCACTATTATTGTTAATTGTGACAACATTATGAATCTTTGCATGCAATGATACTGACCAATACAAATTTACCATTACCATATTTGTTCCATTAACCACCCATGAAGTTGCTAGGTGGGCGCTTATAGGAGCATGGGCGGTAAATGGAACGAATACTGTAATTCTGATTAATTAGTTGATAGTGATCATAGTACATTATATCCAAAGATCAAACAAATTTGGCCGTCATGTGATGGGCGGGCAACATGATCTTCATTTTTATTCATGTTAAACTTGGATAACTACACCACTATATGTATAAGGGAGCAAACCAAATGTTTGATGACATCCTATAAATGAAAGTCTTTTCGTTCAGAGGAAAGGGGTCAAAAAGTCTGATCACATTTGTAAAAAAGCTAAATAACATATCGGTCAACAAAACCCTATTGGGTAAGCAAAAGAATGCATTTTTTTCAATACAATTAACACCACACAAGAAAGGAACTAACTTCAATTTAAATTTGCTCTAGTTGTGAAAATGTTTCATCAAAACATTTTCTTGGATTCAATTAATATCAGTTATTTTGGGATAACATGAGCTGTTATTTTTTACAAGTTCAAACACCCTTCCCCACCCAAAAAAACAAAACAAAAAACTGTATGGGCCTGTTTGCCTTACAGTGCGGTGGACTTTCCATGTTTTTACTATTCCAGTACAGACCTAACCCTACACCGGTAACTGCCGTCAAAAGCTTTCATATATTCTGATGCTATTTTGGGTCTAAAAACACTGTCCAGGAACCACGGAAGTCTCTGCAGTTCCTGTGTTATCACCAATGACACACAGATTTTTCATGCACGTGTCCTCATTTGTAGATGTTTACAAAAGTATGCACACACACACCCACAAAAACTGCAAAAAATAGGCCTTGCTTATAAATCAAACTGACTTTTGTTTGAATTTCAGTTGACAGTGAGAAACAGAAGGGCCAACAATATCTGCGGGGATACCTGCCAAGAATACAAACAGATTTTCAGAAAAGATTTCTGAGACTCCTTATGAATCAAGAGTCTCAAGGTAATAAAAGGAATGCAATGTTTGCACTCTTTGAAGTACATGATATTCATGCTGATCGACTGTTGCATTATAATCATTATGTAAACCAAGATGACGAAATGCATTCTGAGGCTTTCTTACTTCAAGACTTACAAGCAGTACAATGTTGTATAGGAAAGCAAATCCTTGAAATTACAAATTCTGATGTTAAGCATGCTGAAGACCTAATGGACCAGAATATGACTATGTATATGTTAAGTAAGAACAGTCCCTGTCTACCATGTGCAGACATATTGATAAAGTTTGTTGGAAACTGCAACAAGCAGCGTCACAATTATTCTGTGCCAAAAATTACCAAATTGTCTGTTCAGTACTTACAACATTACCGTAGCAAGACAATTGACAGTGATAAAGGTCTGCAAAAACTTATAGAATACAGACGCAAAACAGGTTTTAACATTGAAATTAAGTCACTGGATCGGAAACAATTTTTCGCAGCATTTGCTCAATGGTCATACACAAGGCAAGCTTGTAAAGCATACAGAACACCTTGCACACTAAGAGATACAGATACAACAGATGACAAACTATATTATGATATTCTTAGTGATCAAACTGTTAAAAGCCTTACTTTTGAAGACATAGATGACCGACTTGCCCGTTTGGGAGTGATAAATACTGCAGAAGAGGAGAAAAAACAAGAAACTGACGAAAAGGGGTTTAGGACCTTCTTAAGAGAGGCTTCCAAAGACTGAAATGCATGTATTCAGAGAATGCATATTACCATGCCATTTGTGCACTTGTTCAATAGTGTCAATGCAAATTTATATTTTAATTATAATTGTAGTCACCGGATACTTTTACGATCGATCTGCAACTTTTTTAGGTACTCCTTTTGCAAGTAAACAAATAACCTGTTTTGACAAATGAAAGGGCTTTATCCTAATCTTTAATTTGGCCAAACTGTGAATCAAGCTCAACGTCTTGTAGAAATATTCCAGTCAGGAGATGGTATAAAATCTACTTTTAATTTAACCCTAACACCAGTAAAAACCACAAAATACCACGATGAAAAATTCATAACATGCATGCATCCCAGGGTCTGCGATGACGCAATCAACCGAAGTGTGATATGCTCACGGAATTGCTGGCCGGGCAGCAACAACCCGAGCAGCTATCGGTCCGCGATCGTTCGCTTGGCATGCGAGGGGTCAAAGGTTCGAATCCGGGGGTGCCAAGTCAAAAATTCTTCTTCTTCTTGAAAAATTCGGATCTTCTCTGACTTCCGATACCAAACAGCATGGGTCAGTGTTAGGGTTAAAAACGATGAATTTGTCCAGATTAGAGTGTCCCTCTACCCCTAACACCAGTAAAAACCACAAAATACCACGATGAAAAATTCATAACATGCATGCATCCCAGGGTCTGCGATGCGCAATCAACCGAAGTGTGATATGCTCACGGAATTGCTGGCCGGGCAGCAACAACCCGAGCAGCTACTGGTCCGCGATCGTTCGCTTGGCATGCGAGGGGTCAAAGGTTCGAATCCCGGGGGTGCCAAGTCAAAAATTCTTCTTCTTCTTGAAAAATTCGGATCTTCTCTGACTTCCGATACCAAAAAGCATGGGTCAGTGTTAGGGTTAATGAACTGTAATATCTTGATTATCTTCAGGCCTTCCATTTTAAGATGCCTTACACCTTTTGCATGCCCTAATCACAAAAATTCAGACAGACAGATAGAACAACATACTGAAAATTAGCCTCATGCATATCTTGTTGACCTTGCTTTCCACTCATCATTCTCATACTACAAATATGACCAAATTTCAGTTTGTGGGGTTTTCATAACCCAGTGACATGTCCAGAGGGTGGCTTTGGGCCTATTTGGGGCATATCAGCCTCTCCCAAGTTGACTCCTATAGCTCCCGAGGTACATTTTCTGGGCATGCACCTGATGACTATATATGATCACCAACATTCCATGACTGTTGACCCTTCTCAGAATGTCCATGACCAAAAAATTATAACATTCTGTGACTTTTCCATGTTGAAACCCTAATGTGAAATGAAACATTAGCCTGAGTGTGAAAGGGGAAATACCCCACATGCTAGTGCATCTACTCTATTTGTTCCAAGTACTGGAGTTACCATCTTTCTAAAACACTCTGTATTCTCAAGATTCAAAATCAGTACCACATTCTTTAGTATTCAGTATTTTTCCAATATTCTACAAAATATTTGGCATATCTCAGTGACAGCTTCAAAGTGCTTGCCTACAGTCTGTTACTTCTGACTGGTGACAAATGTTATTTGGAGCATGGAATGTTTGTAGGTACAAAATAAAATTGTTCACAATAGTATGCATCAAAGTAACTGATGAGCAGTCATTAATCTCACAATGGGCTATTCCAGAAAATAGATAACACCCCCTATAGAGGAGTTCGGATTTCCGGAACTTTTGTACGGTCGTGATTGTTGAAAATCCAGACTTTTTAAGTGTCCAAATGCGAAAAAATCCAGCAAAAAAATAGTTCAAAATCAGAAATCCTCAATTTGAGAGCTCATTTTGGACATTTCCGAGATTTTTTCTTCATTTAATTGGATTTCCAAGCTTTTTCAAGTGACATTGACAACTGGAATTCCAGTCGTTTTCAGAAAGCAGACTTGGAAATCCAGACATTTCCTCCTCTATAGGGGGTGTGCACATATTTTCTGGAATAGCCCAATATGGGTCCAAGTGGAATGAAACTCTTACACCCATCAGCTTGCTTATTTTGGGTGGTTTCCTGAACCATCAGGGTTTATCTTTATTAATGATGTCAATAAATAGATAAAAAAATAATTAAATAAATAAAAATACAGGTAATTTATTACTTGAATGTGTAGGATGTGTACATACTAAGTCACGGAACTGGAAAATGTATATCTTGCTTATTTTCAAATTGAGTCATGTATCCCAGGTCATGTATTAAATGATTTTGTGTGATTAAAATACATTCCAAAGATGATCAGTGATGTGTATTTGTATTTTCTCTTTCAACCAACATGTGTTCATTGGGGCATTCTATTGAATGCAGAAGGATGGGGTCCATTATCTGCCACTTTGGCAGCTTTTAAGTAGGCAAAATGTGGTTTGGATCCACTCCTGACACATACAGAAAGCCTTCCACAGGTAATCAGAAATTTCCCAGACAGATCAGTCAAACCAGGTCTCCAGGATCTGTGATTTGAGTCGGCATTCATTTGTACAGGAAAAATTTTCCCCCAATTTGTTCAAAATGTGGGTCGGTCGGGCCCGTAGAACAGGGTTTTCTTTTTTTGTTGCCTTAAGGAAACATTAATAATTGGAGGCACCTCTGTTTTGTGCCTCCGTTTTGTATTATGTAAGTTATAATAGCGTAAATTAGTCCACAAAAGGCTTTCATTTTCCAACTTTTTTCAAAGTAACATTTTACACATTAATAATGTAAAACAGGTCCACCAAATGGCTTCATTTAAGATTTTTTCCCAAATTCTCAGTTAGACACATCACCCTAACACTCCCATCCTTAATCTAATGTTTTGAAGGAAAACAATTAAGACATGGGCCCTTTGAAAAAAATAATTGTGCTACACATGAAACCTCAGTAAATTTTAACAAAACTCCCATTTTGGGGTGCCCATGCCTTTTTGTTAAACTATTTTAAAAGCAATACTAGCATAAAATAGTCCACAAAATGGCTTTAATTGGGCCTTCATTTTCAAAATTTTTGAACTTTTTTCAAAATAAAATTTTATACATTTAAAATAGTGTAAAAAAATTTACAAAATGGCTTCACATGAGCCTTCATTCTGAAATTTTTTCAAAATTCGGATGGGGGCACATCCCTCCTCAGACACCCTCTGCATCGTGCATGAGTGACGTGATGACCTCTTCAAGTCCATATTCATACAGTTACATTGATTGATTCAGCATTTTAAAAGCTCCCAGGGTTCCTCATATCACTTTCTGAATGACTGTATACTTCCATGCGTTAACAACCAAAACATCATTAAAACACCCTAAAATGCATGTTTGCCAGTTAGAACTAACTTAAGGATTAAGGTTTAGCTATATTTCATTTGGTACAACGGGATAATATTTTTTTAATCCCCAAAAATAAGTGCTGTATTTTTCAGGAATTGGGAGTAGGTGCATGTAACCCGGAAGCATTAATTATTGACACCTGAGTGACGTCACATCTGTCACATCCATCTATGATACGCGCCTTAGTCCAGGTACGTGAACACATGCATAGCATAGAATTTGTATATGAAAATTTATCCAAATTGTTTACTTTCATTAAGTTTTGCCGATAACCTAGTAATAGCAATAAAAATGCCAATATTGGCTCAAATTTTTGGTGCTATCTTTGTTGTACATAATGTTGATTTTGATCAGCAACAAAGTGTACGGCCCGTATTAATTGATGGGCTATATTGCAATTCAGTAAAATTATAGACCGGTGAAATTCAAAAACATTGGAGCATAAATTTTGACAAAGAACAACAGTAAACCATTAAAATTTATTTTGGTAGACTGGTTCAATTTTATTATTACCGTATTCGTCCGAGTATAGTCCCACGTTCGAGTATAATCCAAAACACAATTTTTCAAAAAATTTCAGAAATTGTAAAAAAAAAAATAAAAAAATTTTTTTAAAGTTTTTTTTAAAGTTTTTTTTTTTTCGGTTTTGGAGTGTCCCTGGACCTAGACCTAGATATTTATAAAAAAAAAAAAAAAAAAAAAAAAAAAAAAAAAAAAAAAAAAAAAATTCAAGATATTTTGTATTTTTAATATGAAAATTGATACTTTGTTTTCATGTCATACTCTATTAATGATTTCAAAATGTATTCAAATTCAATGCATTTTGAAATCATTAATAGAGTATGACATGAATACAAAGTATCAATTTTCATATTAAAATACAAAATATCTTGAATTTTTTTTTTTTTTTTTTTTAGGTCAACTAGATCAACCATGAATGATCCTAGCATCTAGGTCTAGGTCCAGGGACACTCCAAAACCGGGAAAAAATAAACTTTAAAAAAAAAAAAAATTGTGAAAAAATTTCACATAAAAAATGGGTGGGACTATACTCGGACCAATACGGTACTTGCTAAACATTACATTGTCACATTTGGCAATTTTGCTCACAGCATTATCTCTATTTAACCATGACCTAATCACAATCTCATTAGTTCAACCTAATTGGGAATGAAATTTAAAATTCTGTATATCAAGTCCAATCTCTTTTAGGGACCGTTCACAAACACTTGTTGGGGGGGCCTGATGCAAAAAAATGTCATCGCAAAAATTTTTCGGGGTCCCCTTCTCAGATCTCAAAAATTTCAGGGCCTCCCTTTTTTGACAAATTCCTTTTTGACAATTATGGGTCAACCTCATACAAAAGCATATAAATAAGTTTTTATTTTCCTGGGAAAATTTGTGGTAAATTTTTCAGGGCCCCCCTTAGGAGGGTCAAAACTTTTAAGCCCCCCCCATTTTGTATCAGCCCCCCCAACAAGTGTTTGTGAGCGGTCCCTTTTCAGGACCGTTATACGAACCTCTCTGTTATTATTATAATGTGTAATCGTTATTGGAAAACATGATTTTAAGGCTTTGCATGCTCTGAAGCATTTAGAACAACATATTGATGTTACATGCAGAACTCAAATCTTTCAGTGTTATATAGACGAATCCAACGAGCCAAGTCATGGTCAGGATTTGGTCGGACATCTTTGGGTTATGGGTAGCCGCTAGCACCAACCTGGTGTTTTGAGCGTCCAATTGTGCAAATAAAAGCCGCCTAACACCTAGAGAAGATGCAAGGACGAGGAGGGTTAATAGAATAATAGCTAATAATATATATAATGGAGATAATTCATGAGGTAATCCCGTCGCATCTATTCATACATAGTCCTTTTGTTTGCAAGTACATCAATGCATAGATACCGTGTGTAGTTAATCCGATTATTATGTCACTTCAACAGCGAATAGACCAGTTGTGTGTTTTGTTGAAGGAAACTGTATTGTGTTGTAAACTTTAATCTTTCTTTTGTCTACCTGTTCGCGGAAGGTGTAAAACGGGTGATGGAATGCAGTTTAAAATTTCCGCCAAGGCCGAATCATTTCACAATTTGAGTGCATTGTAGCCGACGGCTACCCAACTAAAGGCTGCTAGTCAGGTGTAGGAATGCGTGAATTTGGATTCCACTATACCCCATATTGAGGTTTTGTTGTTGCAAATTTAAGTCTTCAGACATTCAATGCAGAATAACAATGTCATTCACTTTTTCACTAATAAACCCCTGGATAAAAATTAATTAATTAATTTATTTATTTATTTATTTATTAATTAAATAATTGATTAATTAATTAATTAATTAATTAACTAATTTATTAATTAAATAATTGGTTTAATTTAAATAATTAACTTGCAATTAACGTCAATTTTAAATCTAAAAAACATGAACAAAAAATTACCAACCCCATATAAATAGTGTTGTTCTGAAGCTGCATCCTGTACCTGAATTCAAAGTTGGTGCATCTATGTCAATGACTACTAAACTTTTGAAGGTGGGTGGTCATATGGTGGTTGGTTGAGGACCTGAGGAGTGATTGGGGTGTGTGTGGCAGTGGCGTAGATTTCTTTTTGACATGGGGGTGGCAAATAAGAAAAAAATCAAGTATTCAAAAATCAAAAATCAAATGAATCCAGCCCCTTTTGGTGTTACACCCGGGTGTTAAAAAAAAAAAAAAAAGAAGGTTTGTCTCAAAGCTTGCGTTTGTAAAATGGCCCAATTTGAAGAAAAAGAAATGCGGAAATTAAAAAAAAAAAATATATATATTTTTTTTAGGCAAAATCCAGTGAAAATCAGATTTTTTTCTCAAAATACCAAGTCGTGGGGAAAAAATTGCATTTTGCATTTGTTTTCAAACCGCTCGTGAGCTTTGAGACTAACCTTTGTTTTTTGGCCTTACGATACAAATGCGCTCCCTACACGAAAAATTTTTGTCATATTGAAGCTAAAATGCTGAACTATGCTGTAAAAGTGGAAATATGTGCACTTTTAGGCAAAAATGGTCAAATATGAGTTTTATTTGGTCACAAACCTGTGATGTCAACATGGAGGTATATGTACTACCCCCCCTGTTTCAAGATATTGGGATATTCCCCCATCCCCCCAGATATACACCTGTTGTGTGAAACGTGCACACATATGTGTCATATATTGACTTCATTGTAATTTAAAACTTGAAAGATTTTTTGACTAGGTGCTTTTTTTCAGTTTGCTTGAAACTTTTAAATTCTCATTGCAATACATGTTCAAGAAAATGAAGTATCAATAAATATAATTATGTATGGTTGATTAATATCAATGTCTACACAAGGCCTTCCAGGATACTGGTATGTAGAGAATAACTATTAAATTGCACATACCCACCCCCCCCCCCCCATATCAGGAAAAATAAAATCACACAACCCCCCCTGTTTGTCAAAGAGAAATCACATAAGCCCCTCCCCCACATTAATAATGAATGGTCCCTTATTCATTTTATTTTGATATTGACAATTTTTCAAACTACTAGTACTTATTTCATTCTAATAACTCAATAATATTGTAACTTATACAGTTATTACAATAATTTATTACTCATTCGTGCATTCACTCATTCATTTTCAATCATTAATATTCAATTTTTTTAAAGGATTTAAATATACACCTACAAATCCCATACAGCCGATAACTGCACTGCAATAAGTTTGCCACAGTTCAGGTCATTCACAGTTCATTTGACCCTGACTGGAAATACCACATACACATTATGCACCAATCAACTTGCAACACTAGATGTGGAATGTTGACTTTTCAACCTATGACTCGTCCAGTAATTTCCCAAACACACTGTGCAGTGGCGGGAAAATCAGTCAAGGAAATAAATGTTGATCAACAGTGATCGAGATTCTTATTGAGCTGAATGTACTGTGATAAACAAGGCTGAAATAATCAGGTATTTATGTAAAGTAAATTGGATAAAACTATTTGTTAGTACTGTCAATCTGTGGCTATGCACTGTGCATATATGTCCTGGCATATGTACATGCATATTGGATATTTATCATGGTACATGTTGACATGTACAAATGTATGTAAGCTTAAACATGTCAAAGTCATCATGCAGTTGCAGTCTTCAGCAGAATTAAACAATGCAACACAGCCACCAAGATATTGTGCACTAAAAATGAGAATCAGCAGTGTATCAACTATCATATTCATAGACTTTCAATTTATTTACAGTCTACATGGTCTATGGTTGTATTTAGTGTAGTGGTAAATATTTCATTTTCCTTGGTCTAGTATCAATAAAAAAATTCTACGTTGTCAGCACCAACAAATTCTTACACTATGCATACAAATCATTTATGACTACATTTTTGCTATACATGTATCAGTTCAGGAAAACTCAAATTTCAAAGACGTCTCGTAATTCACAGGCCGTCTGTGATTTACATTTAACTCGACGTTAAATTTGTGAATTCACAGAATCATACACATTTTGCACTTTCAGGCATAGCATTTTGGAATGAAGATATAAGCTGATATAAAAAGTTCACAACATTAAGGGCTGGGGTATGAACGTTTGGACGGTATTTATTTTGGGCCATTAGAGCACATCAGACATATCGAATTGCATTCTGAATACGAAGAATGTCATTCTGATATCAAATAATTTTGATTTTTGAAATTGCAATTTAATACACATTTTATGGCAAATCATTAAAAATTGATATTTTGATATTTAACCGCACTTGAAGTGAACTTTAAAAATCTGATGATTTATACTTAAAGTGTATGTAGGTGGGATGAAAAGCCGACGATCAATTGAAAATGTTGACCTTTTTTATTGAAGATATGGATTTTTTTCCCAAAACACCCAAAAAAATTAGGTCTTTTTGGGAAAAAAATCATATCTTCAATATGAAAGGTCAAAATTTTCAATTGACCGTCGGCTTTTCCTCCCTGCTACATACACTTTAAGAATATATCATTAGATTTATATAATTTACTTCGAGGACTGTTATATATCAAAAATTTGAAAAATATCTAATTTTTATAATTTGTCATAAAATTTGTATTATATTGCGATTTTCAAAAATGAAAATTATTTGATATCAGAAAGACATGCTTCAGTATTCAGAATGCAATTCGATAGGTCTGAGGTGCTCTCATGTTGCACAAAAAATACTGTCGAAACGCAATAAACGCTCATTTTAGATCCCTTAATGTTCTTTCATATTAAATTATGCATGGTCACTGTAAATTATCTGCACAAATCGATGTTTTCATATCATGTGTTCCAATTTTTACCAATAATACTTTATGCTTGATTCAGATCAAAACCAAGCCAAGTTGGAACAAAAATCTTAATTTTAAATGACTTAAATTTAAATCTTAAATGACTGTTTGGAGATTGCATTGAAAAACACAGTACAGTAATTGACATTAATGTTCTAATACCCAGAATGCAAAGTTCAATAATTTACTGTGTATTTCAATGAGAGATTCAAACACTATTTTAACCATGAAGATGGCTTGACACCACTAAGATTTCTGGTACAGAGGAGCATCATGCAAGTATTTTGAATTTGTATGAGTTTGGTTATGGTGGATTATTTCCCACAAGGTCAAAAGTGATCATTTTGGGGATTTTTGGCTGATGAGTCATCTTTGAGCCCCTGTGAAATTTTTATTAAGCCAATGAATGGTCTACCCTGCTATAGCGGGTCACACCTGAACATACTAAAGGCAAAAATAGATGGTGTCTGACATCTAGTATAAAGAGGAGGGGGTCAAAAATGGGAATTTTTCATGTGCATCTGCACGAAAATGCATTTTTAGATGTCTATATCAGCAAATGGAGGTGAGATACATTGTTTATGAGTCCAGAATCTATATAGTTATTTGGGTCAAAGACACCCTAGATTCCAATATGTAGCCCTGTAGCTTACCCTAGGGGAAGATATGGATGTCTAAACTCGGAAGAAAATTAATGTCGTGACGCATGCACACAACAGGGGGGGGTCAGACCCAATTTTCAATAGGCCGGATCTCGGAAACGACAAGGAGTAGAGACCTACCGTTTGAAATGTGTTCATTTGGCACATAGGGCTATGATATAAGTGATTTTAAACAAAATCTGAGAGGGTGACCAGCCAAGCTTTTGTGAAAACTGGGTGAATTGAGATGGAATGACCCATAAAGTAGTTCCATACTATTTCATTTTACTATATTATATTTCGAAGTATACAACAATGATCTGAATTATGTGAAAACAAAATATCCTCAAAAATAAAAAATTCAAGCAATTTTAACATAGTAGATTTTCAACCAAGATGTTTAAAAAATGCTGAAATTTCCATGCTATCTTGTGTAAGTAAGCTTACCACAGTCCACACCCAATTGGTAATGGTCAAAAATGGTCAAAAATGACATCACAAAAACCCGGAGGTGATCAGGTTCAACTGGAAGTCATTCATCCCAACTAAGTTCATAGTTTGTATGTCATTTCGCCGTAAGCTTTACCTAACAAAATTTGTCGGGTTTTATCATAGTAAAAATGCCCCCATTTGGAAAATGCAACGCCCTCGGACATTTAAATATAGTATTCAATATTATCACTCATGTCACTTTTCTCCTACCCACAGAAGTTCACAATGGCAGAGGGAAGTGAGAGCTCAGAGCAAGATAAACGTAACTGCTTACAATTTGGGGATGAAAAAGAGATACTGCTAGCTGCAGTGCCTCCAGTGGATACCACAAAACCTAAGTTTCCGCAGCCAAAACCAAGCAATGATCAACTGTCAACTTTCATCTTTGAGAAATTCCAAGACACCTTTGAGCGTCAGCAATGTAAACTCAAATACAACCCTCCTGGCGATGGCTCCTGCTTTTTTCACTCTATAGTAGATCAACTTGTGAATTCTGCATTTGATGCTTTGTCATTAAGATTAGCTGCTGTAGAACTTGCAGAGAAATTGGTAACTATAAACAGGAAATATCTTTTTCTTATAGATTTATGCCATTTATGTATAAATTTTTAATCAAACTTGGATTATTAGTAACACATAATTAATAATAACATGTCTATTTACCAGAGCACATGTGTATTTGCCAGAGCAGTGAGAGCACTATTAAATATGTCCAATTTTAATTTTGTTAAAGCTGAACTAGTGACGAAAGTAAAAAATAATCACTGTACTGCATTGGTCATATTTACATGACTGTGGAGTTCTATGGGGATGTAACTCAAGTAAATGCTATTGCAACATAATAATTCAAAATTGATGTTCTCCTACAAACACAGTAAATTTGCTGCTTCCAATTAGGTATAGTTGAAATATATATGTGAACACTACAAATATGCACACATAAAAACTTATTCAAAAAGATTATAAAAAATATGGCTTTAATGAATTTGAGCAGGAGTGCTTAATTATTTCCCATGTTTTGTTTTAGCTTGGTATTTTCCATTCAAACCAATGTTGTAAACTAGGACACAAAAACAGGAACTTTATAGAACAAATGTCCCAGTCAATGTAACTCATGTCCAAAATTTTTTCAGTAATTTTCTCTGATTTTTATATCCGATTCAATAGGGAGTTTTTATGTTCACGAAGTCCACATCTGTAGAAAAGATATAATTCACCTGTTAGCATATAAGTTAGTTATTGCTTAAAGCCATAATGTGCGATTTGCTTAACAGCGACGCCCTCAATTTTACTCGGATTTCTACTTTTTGCATAATTATAATGCCCAGTGGTGTACTAAAATACCACGTAAAAGACTAAGCCTGAAGTGATTTAATAACAGTAAAATGTAACTTTTTATATTAAAACCGGGTCGATCCGGGTTTTATTCAGAGTTAATCGTTCGACTGCTTGCTAACATCTCCCGTTGATGTCAGCTTGTGTGTATACACTTGGTACACACGTCGAGTGCGATGCTCCGTACAGGATTACATGTTACGATCGGCGAGCGTAGTACACGCATTGTAGGCGTTGGAATGAAATCGCAATTTCCTACGTTATACAATATACCTCATTTGTTCGGCTCGAAATTAGAAGGGGATAATGTGATCAGTGAAAACATACATTTAAATTGGAGTGAAAACATACATTTAAATTGGGATTTATTCTTTATGCAAATCACACATTATTGCTTTAAATCACACTGTTCTGGTTCATTTTCAGAATCCTTCTCATCCACTGAAAGTAGATTTCTATTGTTCTGACAAGCTGAACTTTGAGAAGATGAAAGAACCTAAGACATATGCAGAGGGATGGATTATTGCAGCAACTGCAAGCTACCTGGAGAGGTGTATATGCCTAATACATATGGAAGAAAACACTTCAACGATGATCCATTGCCAAGACGATTGCAATGACTGCATAAATCCTTTCTTAATTGGTCGAATTAATGAAAGCCAACATTACATTTCTCTAGGCAAGTATGATTTTAAAAATCCAACACATTCAGGGAACAGTCCACACTTTGGATCAGAATATAAAATATGCATGTATGCTTTGAATTAATGCAATTTCATAGCAAAATAAGCAACATCTAATCCAATCAAATTTTATCATAATTTTTAAAAATGCACTCGAAGTCCCTATCATCAACTATTCAATTTTTTATTCTTATATTCTTTTTAGAATAATTACTGCTTAAGTTTGCTTTTATATTGAATAGCGCAATGCTGTATTTGCTTATTGCGTTTATATAAACAATTTTATTATTTTTATTATTTTTGTTGGGAGCCATATTATGTCCAGTTTTAGCCATTTAACTAAAATACTACAGTGTACTTCTAAATATTAATACAATTGGTCATATAGGAAGGAAGCCAATAATCACATTTATTATAAATGATATTTCCATTAAGGTCTTTTAGATCTCAAATTAAGGCCAATAATATCTCAAACTGAAAGTTTTAGGCATTTTCCCCCTCCAAGAAAAATCATACAAATGGGCGAAAATGGCACCCCTTATATCAAGCGTAGGGATCTCCTTTCTAGAACTTGATACCATTCCTCTTCTGTGCTTTATTATCTTCAATATCAAAGCGCAAACACTGATAGGTCATAATCTCCTAGAACATGAAAATCAAATGGTTGAGAATTTGGTTTTAATTTAAACAAAGGTGAGGGCACCCATCTAGTGATCGGAAGGTTGTGGGTTCATATCCCACGCTGGCACATTCCTTTGCTTTTTTTTTTTGCAAGTTACATGTAGGTTGTTTGCCAGTCGGGATTTGTGTTTATTTGTTGTCTAGTTTAATTGTAACATTTTGGGTTGGTAAACTGTTTTGAAACCAAATCACTTTTATTTCATTGTTTTTCCCTCTTCCTTTACAGAAAAAATATCCAATTTGTCAAATACACAAGGAACACTGAAAACCAAGTCTCTATTTAATGATGAAGCCAAGATGGGGTAAGCGTAAATAAATTTGTGCACAGTAGCATGCATTTAAAATTAACACCACTTACATGTATTTTTGTTAAAGGGGCATGACTTCTGTACAAAATAATTTGCATATTATACTACTACAATAATTATTCAACAAAAATAGTTCACTTTCACAAAGTGCCATAAATTCCCATAACCTTAAAATATGGCCTTTTCATCAAAGATCTTTAAAATAAAATATCACTATTATATCTCTAAAACAGAGGGTCTGACATGGACAGTGCACTACAAGGACATCTGTACGATTTGCAGAATTTGTTTCTGGAAGATACCAAACTACATGAACCAGTACCACTATCCAATGGAGATCGCAATTCTCCGGTAAGCTGCCTGCTTCAATGCATATGGATCTTCAAAATTGAAATGCAAATGTGTTTTAAAAATGAACAAAAACATCAAAATTAGACTTCAGCCATTTAAGTTTGAGTACTGTATGTATATCAGTGATTACCGTTTAATTCTGATTGTTCACCCACAGTGGAAATACCATAAAAGCTCACATGTTCAAATCCTGTATGTCTCGATTTCATTCTCATGTGCATGATTGTATTGTACTCCTGTGGTATGGGTCTCATGCCAAGCAACATGGCTGTCTATATTGCCTCTCTCATGTCTCTATTTAAATGTGATATACTTTCTGAAGTCCCAACATCCTTTAAATAATTGCACAATTATGATTCTGAAATGTCATACTTTCACATTGCTACCAAAAGTAAACAATACATGCATTTATCTGATAATGTTGATATGATGACCAATTCTGACTTTGTCTTACATGTATTACTTCGTTTGAATACATCAAGAAAATGTTTCCAAACATCACTGCTATCTGTGCTGGATCCATTATTTATGTGGCCTTTTATCTGAATCATTGTTGTCTTTTACAGCCTACAATTGAAGGGCCACCAGAAAATAATGTTGTTACACTCTCTGAGTCAGCTGCAGCTTCTGTGACAGCAGAGTCTGATACTTCAGGTAAGTCACTAACAATAATAGTCCACCATTGACAAAGAATGGTGAACAAGCCCATTCATATCTGGGTAAACATTGAAAGCAATAGAACAGCATGAAGTGTGCATAACACTAAATAGCAGGAATAAACTATATTTGTGACATGATCGGATCAACTCAGACCAAAGTAAAAAAATATGATTATTACCATTTCTAATTATTAAACTTTAGTACAGATTACAGTATGTTGCAATCATCACATTCCTGCTGGCAACTAAGTTATGAACTTTTTATAGTTATGTTAATTTTCTTATGTTTCTCTGTTCATCATTGCTGACTTTGGTCTGGTTGGATCAGATCATGTCACATTATTTCATCATGACCTGTGTAAATGTAACAGGAAAATAAGGAAAGATTGATATACTCCTGATAATAAAACTCCCTCCCCTCCTCTTATTGCATGGTGTTGTGTAATCCAGCATATCTCTACTTAGGAATGATGAAATGACTGTATAGACCACTTGGCATGTAACGTCATTGCCCGGCAGTATGTGCGTGCATTATGGCAATTTCCATTGTTCTTTGCCCTGCAGTGTGCGTACGCATCGTAGTCTGCTAAGGCACGTGCATTTTAAATCGCCCGCCACATTTCATATAGTGCAGGAAAGCTATTGAACAGTGTAGCGGCTCGTTCGAGCATATCGATAGATGAGTCCTTCACCTTTATTGATAAACAGCGATGCCAAGTGGTCTATAAACATTTGTGGTTCTGTAACTCACACCAAGCAAATAGGCTATTTTTTTTAAATTCTTTATCAACATTTTAGAGACAAATAATAGGAACCCATAATGCACAATTGTTCTTAAGTTGCTATACATTATAAATGACAAATGAAATTGAGCCGAGAACTATGTTGTATACAACTAAGACAAGTCAACAACCAGTACAGTGAGTAATCTTTCCTTTTCTAATTACATTACAGGTACCAAAGGCAGAGAATTGAAACAACTCACTGTATCCAGAGTTTATACCAAATTCCAGCAAGAGCTACTGCGAGGGTTTCTCAATGTGCCACTGAAAAGAAAAATGCGTAATGTGATGTTTGCAGTCATTGAAATGGACGGTGATCTTCTATTTTACCATTACTATGTGAGCTACAATGACCAGCTTCATTCAGAATTTTACTTGAAGAAACATGTTCAGGGCATAATCCAACAAATAAAAGAACAACTTATAGGCCTCAATTACAATATCACAGATTTCATAGACAAAGTCATGAATATGACAATATTCAGCAAGAACAGTTCTTGCAATAAGTGTGCAATTACACATGAATATGTCATTAACTTTCGTGATGAGTTCAACAAAGAAAGTGATATGCAACTTAAAGAAATACAATTTCAACATATCAGGATTTACACGGATCCCAATGGTAAGGTGCATAATGAAGCAATAAAATATTACGAGGAAAATGATATAGGATGCGAACAATTAGATTGGGTTGGCTTTCTTGCCCTATATATTCAATGGTGTCACACCCATCAGGAATGTGTAAGTCTCAATGAATGCTCAAATCATGCTCATCAAATTGAGGATGATAAGTACAAGCAGATAAGACAACGCCAATTTTCAACACAAGAAGCCAAAGATGAACTTCAAAGATTAACACTAATTGATACTGAAGAAGACCTGAAACGGAAACAGAAAATTGCACAAATAGTTGCAAATTTTTTGAGGAAAACAGCCCAAAATGAGTTAAGAGATGATATCTCCAATTACTCTGCTCAAGATGAAAGTTTGCTACAATCTGAACTGAACTCTGAAGTATCGGACACTTCTGTGCGAAGTAAGATAAACAATCAAAAAATTCAAGCAGATGGCATTCCCGATGAGACACGACAGCTCCAAGCAAAAATCAAAAACCAACAAGATACAATTAAACGCCTTGCCTCACAATTACAGGAATATAAAAATCATTATCTCAGCTACAGGCAATTGTTGCAAGATTTCAGTCATCTAGTTGATCATAACAGTATGTTAGAAGCAGAAATTCTCCGTCTAAGAGAGAATCAAGCTCACACCTTCGACCCATGACCAATTTGTCAATACCTATTAAATTCAATCATTATTGCTTTATCATCCCAATTTCCTTGCTCAGGCCATCGTAATATTCCTCGTTTCCAAAGGCAAAATGTTTAGATTTTTCACAATGCCCTCCAAATAACAGATGCGCAGTTACCAACCGCTTTAGAAATTTGTCAACCAATCAATATTGTATTGAAGATAATTAATTGAGCAAAATGTACATGCCCATTGGTCATTGACCAACTTATAATTATTCAATCAATTCCATATCTTAAGTTTTAGTTATTAGTTATCAGTTTAAACTACACTTTTTAATATTGCTGTAAAAGATAATATGAATAATTCCAAAGGTACAGGTGTCATTATTCTGTAACCTAAAAACCGCTCTTGATTTTGTCAAACAAATCTTCTTTTTAGCAAGCTCAAGAAATATGGCATCAGTGGCACTGAACTCAGTTAGTAATAAAATAAATATAAATAATAACTTATTAATCACGCTGAAACAATGTCAGGGCGACTCGCACACAATTGAATACCTGAGTGGAAGAAGGGCCCAACTCCATTTTTTTACAAAAATGAGTTAGACCCAGCATTTTATTGCCAGCAGACTGTTTTTCTTCGTGTGTGAAAGATGAGCCAAAATCCACTCTCTTAAATAGTCTTCCACACACACTTAATCATGGTTTTCATGGAAGAAAGGCCCAACTCCATGTAGTTGGGCCCTTCTTCCACAAATATTGGTTTAAAGAGGAATTTTGTTCATCCATCTGCTTTTCACTACAATAAACTTTCTTGCTAACATATTACATGCTTCAACTTGTGCAATTAATGGATAACTACCAAATTTCTGTAGCTATTTATAACACATCTGCTTACGGAACTGACACTTGCAGTATATTAGTGGAAGGGCCCAACTCCAGCTCGTATTAAGACCTGTACCATTGCCATGGAAACATCATATATAATTTTGAATATTATGTAATATTGTATGTTCGTGTATTAAAGGTCCCCTGAAGATGAAAACATTCTGTCTATAAAGCTTTTCCAAATATTAAGTTTTTTCTTAATATCTCAAAAACAGTTTTGATGGAGTTGGGCCCTCTTCCACTCAGGTATTCAATTGTAATCTTGTCCAAGGCATAGAATGCAATGTTATTGCTCATTATTGAAATAGACATAATTGAATCTATTTAGGGCCTCATTATTGTAAATAATTGACCTGATAGCGTATCTTGTAAGATTGTTATGTTTAACAGGTACATATGAGGAGTGCGCAAATTTGTTGGTGAGCTAAAAAATGATCATGAAACGTGTAAAAATGGAACATAATTCGCGCGAAATCAAATGCACACAGACATTTCTCTTCTCTTTTTCTTCAATTTCTCTTCTCTTTTTTTGATACCCAGAGGCATGCACCCGCTTAAAAAGAGCTGTATACGCTACTTAATAATTCAAATATTTTGAGAGTATGTATTGGTTTTTGAGTAATTTAAGACTTGCTTTGTAAATATGCTTTATTGCACAATGGAACCTTGTTAACACAAAATTGTCAGGGTCATGAATTTTAGTTAGTGTTAACAGTAGTTGAACAGGTCATTATAAATGTATAAGGATATATGCTTGGGACTTTTTCCTTATCATTTCTTGTAATCAGGAATTTTGTGTTAAACGATTTTATGTTAACAAGTTTCCACTGTACATGATTCATCATGTCCTAAAGGCAATAGCATCCTAAATACCTGGTGTATATATGTAATTATTGTAATGTATATCCTCTAAAATGAACTTTGTAACTTGGTTTTAGGAAACTTAAGACCAATTTAAAGATATTTTACTAAAATATTATGGTAATACCACAGAGGAGAAAGAAACAGAGTGCATACAACCAGACAAAGTTCGTGTATAGGCGATAGAGCGTTACATACTTTCGTGATTACGCGATAGACCGTGAAAATACGCAGTAATTGTGTAGCAGTCTCGCCTGTCGCATTTCATAGAACAATCGGCCCTCATTATCGGGTGATGCTGAGACTTTGACTGGTTGTACGCGCTCTGTTTTCTTTCTCCTCTGTGGGTAATACTTAATGGTGGGTGACCGGATTATCAGCCTCATCCCCCACTTTACCCTCATCAAAATGCAAATTCGGTATCAGGTGAAAAGCTCATATTTTTCTCATTAACATATTGATATTGGGTGCTCCAAATTGGCATATTTCCGAAGAAATCATCAAAAAACTTGTCAGATTAGTCTCTACTGTGGTACACCATGTTTGAGACTAATACACTGACTTGGAAGTCCTAATTTCAATATAAATAATGAGAAAAATAGGGTCTTTCATAAATTAGATATATTACATGATCATGATGCTAATCATTATAACAACACTGTAGCCTACCAGTATCAAGCTGTATTAATGTCAGTAATTCCATAAAGAATTAGTCACATTTAAATGAAACATTTACATGTTTTTTTTGCATATGAATGCTTGAAAGGGACAACATTTTAAAAATACGTAAGTTTTAAAGAATTTGATTTTCCAAATAAACTCCTCAAAATAAGTTTGGAAACTTTCCAAAATGGCTGTATATCAGAAATTTGCGAAATCTATCTCCATATTGTTTCATATTAGTGAAAACATTGTTCTTTCCTGTCAACAATGACACCTCATTTGTGACAATGACTTATTCCACGGCTGAGTAACTTTATTTGAAAGACGGAGAGGTCTCAAAGAAAATGTACAAACTGACCATTATCTATGCGCATCTCATTACTTTGAATGAATGAGTGGGTGGGTTAATGCATAAATAAAAAAAAATTGTTTGCAGTATATCATTTTGAATGAAAAGTGCTAGGATGGGATTAACAGTTCTACTGGTGGATTCAAATGTTTTCTTTTTTCGTCGCCTAAGGTATTAGGTTTGCTAGGGCATTTTGTTGAATGTATATAAAATAGCCAATATTTGTTGGGGAAATGCACTTATTTTGTAATTATGTTATATCCCCATTTCCGTGTTTTCTGTTCCAATTCTGAGATTTTTGTTTTCCGTTTTCTGGAAAACTTGCCACTTTAATGCACATGTACCAATCAACTAATGTACATAAAACCATTTGGGACCAGTATGCGAACCCTTCATGCCTAAATACTAAACTGTAAATATAATGCAAGCACATACAAACATTTGCAATCCTCCACATAGTGGTCAGCCTGCAGCTGCTGCTCATAGTATGTCATATTATATCATTTTGCAAGTGTTTTAAAATGTTATCAAATGTGATTAAAAAATTTTAAATTTAAAAATAAAGATTGACCAGAACTTGCAATGCATTTTATCATTAATGTACTTTATAGAATCAAAACAGCTATTATAGTGCAAGTTTATACTTTTGTATACGTTTACAAAAACACAAGAAAATATGTAGTATACTGTGTATACTGTATTATAATACCATTAGATGCATATCTAGGCACTGGTTCACATATGTTGTTTTGGGGTTCTTGAAATCTATTTATCAGAACAAAGTGACATCACAAGTTTATAGGTCTACTGTTACATTTTACCCTCTACTCTAGTCCAAGTCACATAACAGTCTGCTTATAACTTACAGAATCTTGTATCAAAAATCAATTTAGTTTAGACATATTTATCTCATATATATGTAGCTAGAGTGGGTTAAAGAAATTTGTATTCATCCAACGAAAACCAGCATTGCATTAATAACATAGGATAATGTATTTTAGAATGTATTTTAGATTAAGCTTAAACTATCATAAAATAAAATAGCTTAATTCTGTTTTTTCATGTAGAGATTGGAGATCAATACTGCAAATATTATGGACTTTTTTCCAGTTTGTTATTATACTATTGCAATTGATGAACAATTTAAAATCAACTCTAAAGTTATGAACAACCGACACAACATTTAACTGACAGTGTCTTATAAATAAAATGCTGCCTTCATGTTTCATTTTTTAAACAATTTTTTAACAAAAAAAGCTCAATAGCTGTTTTATGAACAACATAGATGATAAGAGTGCATTTTAAGTAAAATTGTGCCTTAAATTTAAACTACTTTAAACTATTCTTTTTTCAATTGAATGTGTGTATCAAATAATGTCAATCACGTAATATGAAGAATATGGTCAATTCCAAGCAACCTCGCCCAAATTGTCAAAATTTAAAAATCAAGGCAAGTATGTGATTTTGGTCTCATATTGTAGCTAAAAAGCTATATTTTCTGAAAACGTACTTTTTTAGGAGGAAATGGTGTCCATTGTTAGAAAAACATCTTAATTTGCATAAATTTGCATATTCTTGACTGGTAAAAGCAGCAAAACTAAAAACACAGCAACTGCTCTGTACTGTAAAATTTTGGAAACAAATTATGCATGTGAATATAAAGTTTATAAGTAGCTCAAAATATAAACACCAGAAATTTTCAAATTTTATAACGTGTAGCTTCGTCAGCATTGTTTGAGTACCAATTTTACGATTAAAAGCATCATTCCGCAACGCAAAAGTATCATTTATTACCACTGCAATTTATAAATAAGGTTGATTTTCATTGAAACTAGAATGCAAAGCAAATTTATTCATCCCTTTCCAATGACCCAAAAATAATTTTCAAAAAGTCTAATTTGCGGCGGTAACGACCAATTAAAGTTGCATCATTCCGCAACGTTGCGGAATGATGCATAATTCATAATGTGCCCGTTTGAAAAAAAAAATTCACAATTTTGGGTTAGAACTTTCTGAAATGCATTGCACAGAATTATCTTTACAGTAATTGATGTTTCAGCATTGCCTGAACCATTGTAAGTGACATAACTCCACAAAACCCCTGCATCATTCCGCAGACGCCATAAGGATTCATGGATTGCAAGGATTTTTTCTTTAAATTTACGATAAAATAAAAACAGTGATGATTATTTCTTGATAGATGATGATAGTTGTTATGTTACATCCTATGGCTAACACCCAGTGCTAAATTTCACTTCCAAGAATTTTAGACTAGCAAAATGTTGACATAATTTTAGTTTCAAAATGTAACCATGCAACACAAGTTATCTGATTTAAAAAAATCGGTGATCAAATATTTTTGGATAAATATTGATATTTGTCAGCTAACATAAGTAGCCAAGTATATAAAACACAATTTACTCAAATTTATTGATCTATTTATTTTTATTTTCAAACATGGACTGCTTTTCATTTTCTATGGATTTTACACACAGCATCATTCCATAACGCTCCTTGCATCATTCCATAACGTGACCTAGTGTCGGAAATTTTGGCATAAAGAGACGATGCCCTAATTTTTTTTAAATCGATACTGACAATTGTCAGTTTACATCCTAAGCTTTAGATTAAGTGGCAAATTTAATATCTCAGATTACTAAACTCACAGAGTTTGTCAAAAATGTTTTAGTGCAAAAATACTGGTCCGTGGCGCATCATTCCAGAACCTTAACTTTGCATATGCAAATTAGGAAATTAGGGTGGTTTGGAAAAGTTTCTCCTACCTTTAATCATTCACTAACCAAAAATACTTTAACATTATGCTATTCACCTTGTGCTGTTAATACATATTTGGCTGCTGCATCAAAAAGAAATTCGTACAAAGGCAGTTTGCATCATTCCGCAACGCTTGGAATTGCCCATATATTAAGGAGTATGAACAGCCTGATTGAATCAGCCATTCTCAGTGATTTTCATTTTCAACATAATATGTACTTGATGTATTATACTCCCTGTCAATAAAATCAGAATGCTACACCACCCTATTCATATTTAGGCTTTGCAAAAAGGGAACTTATTCATGCTCCTCTGACTTGTAGGCACTTAAGGGTGGTCTTAACCCTGGAATTATGGAAACTTTCGGGCTTCATAACTGCTAAATTATTAGTCTAAAGAATATAAAAGTATACATTTTTAGACTGGAAATGACTTGCTGAATTCATCTGTGAGGTCCAATTTGGGCAAAAATGCTCATTTTTGGAGAAAATCCAAAATTATTAATTTTTAAATACTAGATAAAAATATCTAGGGACCTGTTTTTTTATTTTTTGAATTTTGATCAACTTTGATAAATTTGCACCAAAAATGGTCAAAAAATGCAAAATTTTCAGAAAAAATCATAAAAAAGCCTGATTTTCGCTCAAATTTCAAATATTTTTGGTGAAGTTGGTCAAAATTTTAAAAAATTAAAAAACAGTCCCTAGATATTTTTATCTAGAAAAATTTTTGGCCAAACAATTTTTTTTGTTACGTTACGAAAAAATTGGGCCAAAAACCTGTTTTTGGGATTTTCTCCAAAATGACCTCACAGATGAATTCATCAAGTCATTTCCATTCTAAAATGTATACTTTTATATTCTTTAGACTTAATAATTTAGCAGTTATGAGGCCCAAAGTTTTCATAATTCCAGGGTTCAGACCAACCTTAATCACAAAGCGGAACAAAATATATTAATTAACCAGAACAATGGTGGTTCATATATGACATTGTTGGAGTGGAATTCCATTAAAATAGTCCATTGCTATAATTGGCACTTACCTGGCATGGAACATCGATATCACTATTATAAAATTACAAAAGCATGGACAAAAGTGGTATCACATTATTATAAAACAATGAAAGCAAGGTCAAGTTGAGCGTGATATCAATATTCACCACATGAACGGCAGGAAAGTGCCAATTCAATTATAGGAATGGTCTTTACATGTAGGCTATTCCATTTAAAGTCCACACTCCCCCTGTGGAAGATTTAGATAAAGTCTTCCACAGAGGGAGTATGAGTTTTGAATAGAATAGATAGTTGGGTAACTTCTATTTGAAGTACTCACTCCTGTTGTGGAAGATATAGGTAAAGCCATGATACAGAGGGAGTATGGGGTTCAAAATGATTAACCCTGACCAATTACATTTGAAAAACATACTCCCCCTATGGAAGATATTTCCAAAATCTTCCACAGGGGTAGTGTGCATTTCAACTGGAATAGCCCATTGTTTGTCTGTAGCATTTGCCTGTTCTGATTTTTGTGACACAGAGTATAACTGTCCATGTATAGCAATGCAAAATAAAACAAGTTTGACCAACAAAGCCACAATCCTGTCTATATTCATTTAAAGGTGTCTGTAGAATTACATGAAAAGCTATTACCTGAAACAGATATGAAAATTGTGGAATCGGACACTATTATCTGGATATGTTGAAGCCACTCCATTTCCATGCACAATTATTATAATTTTCATGTTGTAGCTTTTAAATAAACATGTATAAGGGTGTTTACGAAACCATACACTCTTGTATGAACATCCTCTCCCCAGGGGGAGTTCATGCAAGTTTTCAACTTACTGTAGAGTATTCATATCACAAAATTGTTGACCCCTCTATGGCTCAAAGACAACTGTAGAGCTCCACAGTTGCGATAAGGCTCCACAGTTGGTGTGTATAATATGCACACCCCACAGTTTGAATGCAGATGCAAACACACCCCTACACACAAATGCAATGACACCAAGACCAAAAAGCATAGTTGTGTTTCCCTCCAGTTGCAAGGAGTGTCAGTTTCCAAATTGTATTTGATTCATTCAATTACTAAATTTTCATAAAAAATACCATAAAGCATCCTAAACTGCCCACTATAGATGCAAAAGTGACCAAAATTGGTATGCTTTACGGACTTGGGATGTGTGGGGAAGCGTATGGGGTCTGTGCAGTGTACACACCCGTGAATGCATGACTGTTGGACATATGCTGGAGGGCAACACAACAACATTTAGGCCTTGTTATTATTCAACTTACCACCTCCATCAGGACAGGATGCGAACAGGTCCTCACCAGTGCTTGATATACTGAAACAAAAAGCAGACAAAAACATTCAGTTTTCTAAGGCCATATTTGCACTGGATGAAAACTTGGAATTCCCATGCAACATCCTATTCAACTAAATTTGGTTCAAATAAGTTTTAGTTTAATTCAGTCCAAAGAAATACCTCATAAGTAATGTTACTCAACCTATACCTACTTACTCAATCCTATACCTACCCACTCTTGAGAGGAAAGTGGCTCCTTTAGCCAATAGGGCAATCAGCATTATTCTTTCCCCAGACCTACTCCCAACCTGGTAACACGTTAAGTATGAAAACACTCAATCCTATACCTACCCACTCTTGAGAGGAAAGTGGCTCCTTTAGCCAATAGGGCAATCAGCATTATTCTTTCCCCAGACCTACTCCCAACCTGGTAACATGTTAAGTATGAAAACACTCAATCCTATACCTACCCACTCTTGAGAGGAAAGTGGCTCCTTTAGCCAATAGGGCAATCAGTATTATTCTTTCCCCAGACCTACTCCCAACCTGGTAACACGTTAAGTATGAAAACACTCAATCCTATACCTACCCACTCTTGAGAGGAAAGTGGCTCCTTTAGCCAATAGGGCAATCAGCACTAGTCTTTCCCCAGACCTACTCCCAACCTGGTAACACCTTAAGTATGAAAACACTCAATCCTATACCTACCCACTCTTGAGAGGAAAGTGGCTCCTTTAGCCAATAGGGCAATCAGCATTATTCTTTCCCCAGACCTACTCCCAACCTGGTAACACGTTAAGTATGAAAACACTCAATCCTATACCTACCCACTCTTGAGAGGAAAGTGGCTCCTTTAGCCAATAGTGCAATCAGCACTATTCTTTCCCCAGACCTACTCCCAACCTGGTAACACGTTAAGTATGAAAACACTCAATCCTATACCTACCCACTCTTGAGAGGAAAGTGGCTCCTTTAGCCAATAGGGCAATCAGCATTATTCTTTCCCCAGACCTACTCCCAACCTGGTAACATGTTAAGTATGAAAACACTCAATCCTATACCTACCCACTCTTGAGAGGAAAGTGGCTCCTTTAGCCAATAGGGCAATCAGCACTATTCTTTCCCCAGACCTACTCCCAACCTGGTAACACCTTAAGTATGAAAACACTCAATCCTATACCTACCCACTCTTGAGAGGAAAGTGGCTCCTTTAGCCAATAGGGCAATCAGCATTATTCTTTCCCCAGACCTACTCCCAACCTGGTAACATGTTAAGTATGAAAACACTCAATCCTATACCTACCCACTCTTGAGAGGAAAGTGGCTCCTTTAGCCAATAGGGCAATCAGCACTATTCTTTCCCCAGACCTACTCCCAACCTGGTAACACCTTAAGTATGAAAACACTCAATCCTATACCTACCCACTCTTGAGAGGAAAGTGGCTCCTTTAGCCAATAGGGCAATCAGCACTATTCTTTCCCCAGACCTACTCCCAACCTGGTAACACGTTAAGTATGAAAACACTCAATCCTATACCTACCCACTCTTGAGAGGAAAGTGGCTCCTTTAGCCAATAGGGCAATCAGCATTATTCTTTCCCCAGACCTACTCCCAACCTGGTAACATGTTAAGTATGAAAACACTCAATCCTATACCTACCCACTCTTGAGAGGAAAGTGGCTCCTTTAGCCAATAGGGCAATCAGCACTATTCTTTCCCCAGACCTACTCCCAACCTGGTAACATGTTAAGTATGAAAACACTCAATCCTATACCTACCCACTCTTGAGAGGAAAGTGGCTCCTTTAGCCAATAGGGCAATCAGCACTATTCTTTCCCCAGACCTACTCCCAACCTGGTAACACGTTAAGTATGAAAACACTCAATCCTATACCTACCCACTCTTGAGAGGAAAGTGGCTCCTTTAGCCAATAGGGCAATCAGCACTATTCTTTCCCCAGACCTACTCCCAACCTGGTAACACGTTAAGTATGAAAACACTCAATCCTATACCTACCCACTCTTGAGAGGAAAGTGGCTCCTTTAGCCAATAGGGCAATCAGCACTATTCTTTCCCCAGACCTACTCCCAACCTGGTAACACGTTAAGTATGAAAACACTCAATCCTATACCTACCCACTCTTGAGAGGAAAGTGGCTCCTTTAGCCAATAGGGCAATCAGCACTATTCTTTCCCCAGACCTACTCCCAACCTGGTAACACCTTAAGTATGAAAACACTCAATCTATACCAACCCACTCTTGAGAGGAAAGTGGCTCCTTTAGCCAATAGTGCAATCAGCACTATTCTTTCCCCAGACCTACTCCCAACCTGGTAACACGTTAAGTATGAAAACACTCAATCCTATACCTACCCACTCTTGAGAGGAAAGTGGCTCCTTTAGCCAATAGTGCAATCAGCACTATTCTTTCCCCAGACCTACTCCCAACCTGGTAACACCTTAAGTATGAAAACAATCTATACCTACCCACTCTTGAGAGGAATGTCTTCAGAGTGGCTCCTTTAGCTGATAGTGCAATCAGCACGCGAAGGCTTGCTCCATGACACTGGTAATATTTAAAGCGAGGAATCCGGGGATAATTGCTGAACTGGATGACTACGAGACGCTCCAGGGATCCGAGGAAGGAATCCGATAGCTGGAAACAAAGAATGGCAAGTAAAAGTCAGAAGTGCTTTTGATTGTTTTGGTGGTTTTTTATGTTCTAAGATAAGTGTGGCTCCAAAACCCATCGGTAACTGACCGGCAGAGCCCAGACAGAACCAACAATTTAAGCATGCATGTTCTATTGAAAAATAGAAAACAATTGAAACCAGTCTCAATTGGCGGTCCTGCCTGGGTAGCCTCTGGTGCAGGGCTGCCGGCATTGACCATCCATCAGTCTCCATGTGTCACTACACTGTTATGTTTTGCTCTTGGTCATGTTAATACTTCCCTGATGTTTGTCAGGAAAGTATGTTCAAGTGTCACAAATACTTCAGGATGGCTTCAAAGCCCAAAAGTCTGTCTCTTATTCCTGACCCTAACATTAATTAACCATATCTAAACCATAAACGCTAACCCTAACGTACACCTGATTTAACTTCAGGCCCAATTTTAACCCCTCACCCACATACACACACACCCACCCATCTTGTACCATGTGTTGACTGGAGACACATGCCTAAAACCGCCAAAAAGGGACTCACAATTCTAGCCTAAACCACCGATTGGGGACATTTGTGTGTTAGTTGGGGACATTCATGTGTGTCAATAGGGGACTACAATCGGGTACATGTCCTACACCCCCTGACAACCGGGGACATCTTAATTAATGCCATTTTTGGTAATTTTAGCCATAGGGGGTTCAAGGGTAGAAGACTCTACAACCGGGAATATCCCCATTCATTTGTGTTTACAATCCCACATACACCCCACCCCCACCCACAAACACACATACCGATTTGCCCATAACTGGCCTACCTCATTGAGATGTTGTACAATGCTGGCTAAGGCATCCAAGAAATCTGGCAACTGAGTCAGAGAGTCCTCTGGTATGTCACCTTGTCTGCAGAATAAAAGACATTAAATTCAAGTTGTCAGAGGGTTACAGATGGGGTGGCTGTTTTCTAATCTGTTTTTTACAAGGCAAAAATCTGGTATCATTGCATTTAGAGGATCATTTACAACTACTGCTGAAAAGATACATTTATGCATATTATTCATGTGTATTACTTGTTGAGAGAGACATTTTGACAAAATAATGTACACACACTGAGATGTTGATGCATCTAATGCACTCACTTAGACAAGAAAAAACTACTTGCTACTATTATCACAAAATATCAGTAAAAATGTTGAAAAAAAACCAAGCAATTATAAATGCAACCATCTCTACAGATAATAAATCGGTCATAGGAGGAGTGCAATTAGACACTTTTGATCTACTCCACATATCTTTTCTAACGGGCTCTGTGGTTTGAAGAATGGAAAGATCTGTGGAATCTTTATTTTGGAAATATCTTCCACAGGGGGAGTATGTTTTTTGTGTGTAATTGGTCAGAGTTAATCATTTTGAAACCCATACTCCCCCTGTATTATGGGTTTACCTATATCTTTCACAACTGGAGTGAGTGTTTCAAATGGAAGTTACCCAATTGTCAGTTCTGTTAAAAATTGATACTCCCTCTGTGGAAGACTTTAGCTAAATCTTCCACAGGGGTAGTGTGTATTTTAAATGGAATAGCCCAATGAACATATCTCCCACTTTCCAGATGCAACAAAGAATACAAATGAAAATTATTATACTTAGTTCTCTGGATTAATAGGATGAACAAATTTTAATCTTTACACTGCATCACATGCCAGCAACAGTGACTGGCCAAATATAAAACAACTGATGCACCGGTGGAATCAATTTCAAGCTTGTGTATTCTATGATCAAAACCTCTGCACTAATAAAGTGGAAATACAGCCATAATTCTGTAGTCTTAAATATTGATCATGCAAATAATTATAACGACAAAGAAACTGATTTTTATAATATATACATGTTTCCAACACTTACTGCAAGTAGAGTTGTTCACTTCTCTGTATCATTTCAGTAAACATGAATTTGACATCATCTTCTGACATGAACAGTTTGCAAGGCTGTGAAATATACAAACAAATAATAACAATTATTTTGTGTGTGTAAATTAAACATCCATGGGAGCACCATGCTCCTGTGGTTAGGGAACCTGCTTCTTTTACATGAGGTCCTTTGTTCAATTCCGGTAATATCCGCTTGCTGGGGGTATTAGTTTAGTTATGATATCCTATTTCAAAGCAATATTATACTTTGCAGAAGGAGCATATTTGACAATCTAAATGGGACCTCTCTTGATTTAGAGGTTAATAACTGCGCATCGGTTATTTGGAGGGCATTGTGAAAAATCTAAACATTTTGCCTTTGGAACCGAGGGATATTCCGAGGTCCAAAGCAAAATGTTTAGATTTTTCACAATGCCCATATATTACCGATGCAAAGTTATTAACCTCATTCATAACCGCTACTTTAATCTCCTCACCTTGAAAAATGATTTTTATTCTTCCCTTTCCAAAAATCGATCAGGCTAAAACAGGACGACCAATAACAAAAGTGCGTATCACAATCTGTTCAAATATGGTATCGCGTAATCCAAATACGGCAGTCGCTGGGCTACAAGAGTTTGTTCGACGACAACAACACGCAAACGCCGGTCAATTGTGTGCGACATTGGAACAATTACGCATTTTGCAGTCAATTGTGAGATATTAATGACCTCGATTTGTGTTCGCGTTTTCACAAATAACTAAATGTAATTGGATCGCACGCATCGCGTTTATTAATGAGGTTATGAATACAAAATAAGTCTTGTAGTCCCTAGACCAGCAGGTGATGAGCTGCTAAGGACAGGATTTTAATCCTAATTATGAAGCACACTCCCGGGTGTTGAATTTGCAGGCTTTTGTCAACTACAAAGTGCACAAAAAGAAAACCACTGCAAACATTTCAGTGTATTTGGTAACCATCTTTAAATTCTGCGAGTTCATGCTTGACTGTATTACCTGTAAAAATTAAGTGACATTGTTCTGGTAGAAATGTCATATATTTGGCAAGGATGAAAACAAGCACTGACATAATTTCCTAAAACTGCTTTAACATTTCCTGAAAATGTATATTTCCCTATACTTTGTACAGGGAAGATCAAAGCAAATTTTCCTTAAATCAGGAAATTTCCTGAAGATTTACATCCCTGTTATACTGGCCATGTTATCAAAAAGCAGAGGATTCTTTCATAACACTTACAGCAGCAAAGAAGCCATATCCTTTGATTGCAGACGACAAGGCCTTGGTGTCACTCTGTGGATTGTCTATGATGCCACGGAACTTCTGAATGAAATACTGTAAGGACAACATGACATAATCATGCATGAGAATGAATTTCAATGAAAATCAGGAAAACTATGACAGAAAAAAATGAATGAAGAATGTATAAGGCCCAAATGCCCCAAAACTGGCTACAATAAATAAAAACACAGGTATTTGGGGGGGGGGGAAACAGGAATTCCAGATTATTCCAAATAATTAAAGATTCAAACTGTTGTCACAGAACTTAAGATTTCCAGAGATTGTCTTATGTTATTATGTACATGAAAATATGTTATTCCTGCAAATATTTTCAAATGTACTTTCATGATTATCAAGTGGGTACTAAAAGACCTTTCAAATACAGAATGTCTCAATAAAGCTTTAAGCTTTTCATTGGATTTTGGTGGCCATTTTGAGAAAGCACCCCACAGGAAAGTTCTCAGTTACAGGCTTTTTACCTTCTATTCTTGTTCCCCATGAAAAACTGGTCATGAAAACTATATGAGCATTTCTTCTTTTCAAGGTGCCACCTACTTCATTTTTAACCTGGTATAATAGGCTGAGTAACTAGATCACTATTTGGGTGGTTTGGGTGTGAGAGCCCTATGTGTTGCCAGCAGCCACCTTGTTCCAGGGGTGTTTGGTAGAGTCTGGTCAGGTTATGGTTAAAATGGGCTAACATGGTTGAACAGGCCAACTTCTAGTTGAAATCCATACACCCCCTATGGAAGACATGACCTTAATCTCCCACCCAGGAGGGTGTAGATTTCAAATGGAGTCACCCATTCAGGTAACCCCATTTGAAATTCACACTACCTGTGCGGAAGATTAAGGTCATGTCTTCCATACGGGGTGTATGGATTTCAACTGGAACAGCCTAACACACACCTTGAAGACAGCTTTGTCCCCAGCCTGGTTCTTAGATGCTCTCTGTACCAGCATATCAGATATCTGTTGTAAGAATGCATTGAGTGCCATATAGCCAGCATGTTTTACTTCCCTGTTTATATGCTCACTCCAAAACAGAAAAGCATCATACATATCCTGTAAAAACAAAAGAAAGGTTAGTGAGTGAGTGAGTGAGTGAGTGATGCTCTGTGGTTCATTACACCTTCTGAGTTTTGATCAGCTTATAGTGTTGATTCTTCACAATAGAGTCTATAGGGTATACACACATGTGAGAAGCAGCAAATCCCATCATCACTGAGCCTTAATTACAACACAACATAAAAACTCACAGAGAAGTTGATCAAATTGCCCCCACATGCTGAGTAATTAACTCCAAGCTTACCCTATTCAGTGTAAAGCCTTATGTACGATCTTTTTTCAGAATTTACCTTTATTTTTTTCAAACCCGATTTTTTGGCATATTTGTAATACTTACACATGTTCTAACTTAAATCTATGAGCAAACTGTCAAATTCGCCCTATTTGTAGTAAAACGGGATGATTTTCTGTTGGTCCAACATAAAATCATAATTTTTTAGATTATGATTTTATGTCGGCCACGATCGCAAACCGTAGTCTCCTGCAAAACTAGTTTGGTTATGCTCCCTCCACATGTGGAGGGAGCGTAACCAAACTGGCCGCGTAGGAGACTAACTCTGAGGCCGCACTCACTGTCCTAATCCAAATAGTGCGAGATGTTTCGAGTGATAGAGGTGAAGTTTATGATGTTGTTTCTTTGCAAATTCCCAATGATTTTCGTGTCCAATGTATTGGAAACTTTCATAATGATTGCATATTATCATTTTGGAAGAAAAAAAGAAAAATCTAAAAATTTAAAAAGATCGTACATTAAGGCTTTAATTTTTTCACAGTAGCCATTCCCATCACTAAGCCCTATCATCACTTTAAGTAATGCATATTACCTGGTGGTCATCACGGAGCAACTATATACTATATACTGTATACTCTATAGACCCTATTGTGAAGGGAGCAATTGGTTGAATTGTCCTGCATGCTTAGCAAACAACTCCAAGCTGACTCTATTCAGTTCATAACGCAGATTCTTCACAGTAGCCCCACCCCAATCACTGAGTCCACAGCTCTATATCACAAACTTCATCAACTGATAAATTGTCCTGCATGCTGGGCAAACAACTCCAAGCTGATTCTATTCAATTCATAGCATTAATTCTTCCCAGTAGCCCCCCCCCATCACTGAGTCCAAATCCCTATAACACAGCCTTCATCAAAATTTATCTTGTGGTCACCATAGAGCAACTGCTTGAATTGTCCTGCATGCTTAGCAAACAACTCCAAGCTGCCTCGATTCAGATCATAAAGCAGATTCTTCACAGAACCACCCCCCCCCCACTGAACCCACATCCCTATATCACATCCTACATCAATGCTTACCTTGTGGTCATCATAGAGCAATTGATTGAATTGTCCTGCATGCTTAGCAAACAACTCCAAGCTGACTCTATTCAGTTCATAACGCACATTCTTCACAGTAGGGTCTATGCTCATACGGGAGAAACGGTAGATGTCTTTGGTATGTTTACTGCCTGTATGGGTTAAACAGAAAGAAACATAGTAACAACTTTTTCTTAAAAATTAAATGATAGAATCATATACAAAGCATGATACAATATCCATGTGGATCAATTCAATCACTAGCTCAGGCATGAGAATGTTTTTTTTGGAAACTGCTTAAAAAAGTGCGAATATGGCCTTAAAAGGCCCAAAATTAAACGGGCTGAAAAAAATAAAAATATGTTAATTTGGACAACAAAACTGCCCGAATTCTCATGCCTGCTAGTTAAACCACCAAACCTCACCGAACCTTAACCCTAGGGTGAAAAAAACCAACAACAAACACATATTCTATAAGCAAATAAGAGTGGCAAAAACACCAACAGAGACTAGAAAGAGCTCTGTTGGAGCTTGATACAGACGATTATAACCCTCTAGTACCAACCAGAGAATAATGATTTTGTATGCCGTAACAGTTAATTTTTTTGCTATTCCATTTGAAATACACGCTACCCCTGTAGAAGATGTTAGAAATATCTTCCACAGGGGACGTATGAATTTCAAATGGAATGAACACATTAAGGCAGCTCCATTTGAATTTCATACACCCTTTGAGAAAGATTCAAACTGAATCTTCCACAAAAGGAGGGCTAGCTTCAAACAGAATTCATACTCCCCCTATGGAAGATATTTCCAAAATCTTCCACATGGGGAGTATGGACTTTAAATGCATTAACCCATTCTCCCAAATTCTAATCTTAGTTATAGTATCACTGTAAAATGTTGATAATAAATATAACAGACAATATTTTACCTTCTTCCACTGATTGTGTGAAATTAACCAGATAATGCTTCAATCCCAGCATGCACCCTGCTATCACAGTCAGCTCAGGTTTGCGAGTTTTAGATGTCATCTGGAACAAGAAAAGCAAACAATGCATATTAAGAATTAATGTAACTGGTAAAATACAGGTTGAGATTGAAAGAGCTATTTAATATTCATAAATATTCAAATAATATGACAAAAACTATAAAGCACAAGACGTGATCATGCTCTATCATACTGCCAAGTTGGAAGTTAAATTATACAGCACATGAGGTCATTATACTCTATCAACATACAAAGTTTGAAGTTGACCAGTTATTGCATAAATTTTAAGTTGCAGAGTGGATTCATAGAATTTCAAGCAAAATATGCAACTAAGCTTATATTGAAATATTCATAAATATGCAAATAACATGACACAAAACTATATAGCACATGAGGCCATCATACCCTATTACCCAACAAAATGAAGTTGATCGGTTATTTCGCTTAGCTGCTATGGGTCGATTATATTGCTTCCGCCCGCCCAGACAGTCAACCAGCCTTCCATCTAATCATATTGGTATTATATAATTATATGGCCTTATATAAAATAGCCTAAGCTCGCTGCTGACTTGTACTTTGCTCCACATACATCTGTAGATAATCACCAACAATAGGACCATATGTGACCATCCTCCACAACTGAGCCCGGATGTCGCCAGTGCCACTATTGAGATTTGCTCCATTGAACTTAACAATAAACAATAGGAAACAAAGGATTTATTGACTGTTTTATTGATTTTTCACAACTTCAGTACTATAGACATGATATACAAATTCTTGAAAAAGCTGTTTTTGTTCAAATTGATTCCTACTTACGGGAAAATAATATTCTTTATGGACATCAATCTGGTTTCAGGAACTCATTTTCAACAGATACATGTTTAATCCATCTTACAGATTATATAAACAGTCAAACTTCAAAAGGCACTACACTGGACTAGTCTTATTGGATCTCCAGAAGGCATTAGACACTGTCGACCGTGACATTCTATGTGGAAAACTTGGGGCCATGGGTATTGACTCGGTGGAATGGTTTAGATCATATTTGAGCGGTCGGAAGCAGATTGTCCACGTGAACAAGGTGGATTCTGTCCCCCTTCCGATCTCTTGTGGAGTTCCACAGGGCAGTATCCTAGGGCCACTCCTCCTTTTTTGTGCTATATAAATGACATGGCCGGCAGTGTCTAGTGCAAACTCCTGCTTTATGCAGATGACAGTGCTCTGCTAGTTTCAGACAAAGATCCAAAGTGTATTGCTGATAAATTAAGTAAAGAGTTAGAGACTTGTCGTCAATGGCTTGTTGATAACAAACTTTCCTTACATCTTGGAAAGACTGAGAGTATAATTTTTGGTTCAAAAGAAAGGTGAAACAAGTTGAAGATTTTTCAGTTACATGCAATAGTAATCAAATTAAGCCTACTAATTCAGCTAAGTATTTAGGGGTAACCCTTGACGATTCGTTATCTGGGGAAGAAATTGCCTGTGATATTCTTAAAAAATCTGGCGCTAGATTGGCTTTCTTGTATAGGCATGCTCATTTTTTTGAATGAAAAGTGCCGTAAAACTCTGAGCACTGCCCTGATTTTATGTCACTATGACTATGCATGTTCTTCATGGTTTTCAGGTTTGTCTGTACATTACAAGAAAAGGTTACAGACAATGCAAAACAGAGTGGTAAGATTTATTTTAAACTTAGGTCCTCGCTCTCATATTGGACAGAGAGAGCGGGATAGAGTTAGATTTCTCTCAGTGAAAGATAGGGTGATTCAAATGAAAATGAATAACGTTTTTAAAATTTTTCAGGGTACCGCCCCAGATTATCTTAATTCCAATTTTACCCGTATTTCATCCATTCACAAATATAGTACCAGGGGTAGCTCAGTCAATTTCATTGTCCCCAAAGTCAAAGGCCAAGCATACAATACTTTTTATTTCACTGCTATTCACCATTGGAATTTGTTACCCAAATCAATCAAAGAAATTGGGAATTTGCATAATTCAAAGCGTGCTGTCAAGAAGCACCTTTCCGAACAGGCTTGGCTAGCTGAACGTGATATTATGCATCACGAAAATTATTAGGCCCTTTTTTGCTCGTTTGTTTTTTGTCTTTGTTATGTTTTGCTCGTCCTCCTGCCTTAATCATTGCTGCTGCTGCTTTATTGTTTTTTGCCTTACAAGGACCCCAATGGAATTAAGCATTCTTCGGAAGGCTTTTTGGGCTATCCTTGGTACTCATTGGTATTTATTCCATTGTCACCTCGTGCAATAGTTTATTCTGGTACCCTGAATTACATACATGTACAGTAGATTTTAAAGTATTTTATCCATAATGTGCAATCTATTGTATTTTCTTTTTGCTTGCAATTTTTGATGTATATTGAGTGCTAAATAAAATTAAATGAAATGAAATACATCATTTTAAAGCTAATTTCAAGCAGAATTTGGTTGAATATCTCAAAAATGATGATTGGCGACTTCAGGGCTTCAGTTGTGCTGGATGGTCACATATATATTGATGTTTAGTTTTGTTTCTATTTTGATGTATTTCAGTATTTTTATTGTTAGCCACTTGTATCAGGATTCTCCTGTTTTCTGGTTTTTGTATACCGTAATAAATAGATAAATTTATAGCACACTCAAGTTCTTTCAGGGCTAAAAGTGTAATAAAGAGTAATTTTACCTGTTGATTGAGCATAGTAAGATAGATCTTGAGGAGTTTCTCAGAATACGGCAGCATAACTTCTGGGTAGACTTCTGCTATTACACCCAACAACTCATAGATTCCATGCTTCACTGTAAGGCAAAGTAAAACAACAGCATATATGTATAAAGCACAGAATACGGCAGCATAACTTCTGGGTACACTTCTGCTATTACACCCAACAACTCATAGATTCCATGCTTCACTGTAAGGCAAAGTAAAACAACAGCATATATGTATAAAGCACAGAATACGGCAGCATAACTTCTGGGTAGACTTCTGCTATTACACCCAACAACTCATAGATTCCATGCTTCACTGTAAGGCAAAGTAAAACAACAGCATATTGTATAAAGCACAGAATACGGCAGCATAACTTCTGGGTAGACTTCTGCTATTACACCCAACAACTCATAGATTCCATGCTTCACTGTAAGGCAAAGTAAAACAACAGCATATATGTATAAAGCACAGAATACGGCAGCATAACTTCTGGGTAGACTTCTGCTATTACACCCAACAACTCATAGATTCCATGCTTCACTGTAAGGCAAAGTAAAACAACAGCATATATGTATAAAGCACAGAATACGGCAGCATAACTTCTGGGTAGACTTCTGCTATTACACCCAACACTCATATAGATTCCATGCTTCACTGTAAGGCAAAGTAAAACAACAGCATATATGTATAAAGCACAGAATACGGCAGCATAACTTCTGGGTACACTTCTGCTATTACACCCAACAACTCATAGATTCCATGCTTCACTGTAAGTCAAAGTAAAACAACAGCATATATGTATAAAGCACAGAATACGGCAGCATAACTTCTGGGTAGACTTCTGCTATTACACCCAACAACTCATAGATTCCATGCTTCACTGTAAGGCAAAGTAAATCAACAGCATATATGTATAAAGTACCATTATTGTACATTCAAACTGTGGTAGTGTGTATATCATATACATATCAACAAGCATATCACAAACATGGAGCTCCACGGCTGGAGATGGCTTCAAAAAGAGTCTCTTTGTGATATGAATATTTCTACAATCAGTTCACTATGCAGAGGCGTATACGTGTTTGCCGGCAAAAGAGGACACACACAAGATTTGTCACTCAAACTGCGGACTTACCTCCAACCAAGGACCGTCCTCAGTCTCAAACTGCTGCAAAAGACCTCAAATGCATACTATATGCATTTGAGCTATAGTTGCTCAAAACCGCGGACCATACATGCATGTAAAAACTACAGTTCGCAGTTGATAGCTAAAATTCCATTTCGTATCATACACAAAAAAATCCGCCATTTTAGTCCATGGTTAGGCGATGAAAACACCACACACACGTCCGCGGTTAGATAGCAATATACAGTGTCCGCGGTTGCCGGCAAAAACACACCGTTGTGTGTGTAAAAAACTCCATGGTTAGAGTGTGTGTATGTGAAACTCCATGGTTGGAAACTTGATCACACAAACTCCATACAGGGGGGGTATACAAGAGATGGTGTGAGGGTGCGTGCATTTATGTTTTATTATCTCTACAAACATTTTCTTTTGTCTATACTAGTGCTACAGGGTCAACATGACAAATTTGAGTTTTGATGACCGATATCTGAAAAGTCTGTTTGGATACAATAACAAGCTCACTGGCCATGGGTGCACATGATACAATAACTTACCTGTCTGTGATAGTTTACTAGGCTGTGTTAATGATATGAAGTACTTCTCAATCATCTTCTGTATATCAAGCTCATTGGCCATGGGTGCACGCGATGTCAGTTTAATAACCTGAAATATTAATAAAGTAAAAATTTATTCTTATAAAAATGGGTAATTTGGAGATTTTTGTATACACAATATTTTCTCATTCATTTGTGCTAAAAACTACACTTTTCGATGTCTATTGCATTTTTGATGTACGCCGAACTGTTCAAAGAAATCCCAAAAATCAAAATCTTTATTTTATATCTTAAAATAACATTTCAGACTCAAAAGGTAATTCATAGGTCAAATGTCACATACCTGCACCAGCACATCGAAAGTCTTGGCCTTGACCTTTGCTGAACTGTCCCTAGTGAATAGGGAGAGGCATGTGTTCTTGATGTCAACTACATGATCCAGGAGATGTTGGCCATACTTCTTGAGGAATGGATACAAGAATTCCAGCATCTGTCCCTTGCTCTCGGAGAACTGAAAGAAAATTTAAACAAATCAATTAGTAACTTGTAAAGCTGTGTATGACTTGAGTTTTAATGCTTTAAATGGTGGTCATTGAAAAGGAATATTGGGTGCCTAATAGGCACCCTTGAGAAATCCCAGAATTCCAAGGTCAAAGTTTATACATGGGTCAAAATTCAAAATTGCTCCAGTTTGTTAAAAACTAATTCCAAATTATCCCTCTGGTTACAAGGATTCAGAAAATATATCGTCATTATTATCATCATCAGTTGGCTGTAGATCAGGCCACTACAAGTGTTCTTCAACTGTTGCGATCTTGGGCTAGCAAAGCAATTTTGTTTGGCTGCAGCATCCCTTCAATCTCCCAGGAGATCCTGAACACACAGCAAGCACATTGTGCGTGGTCGTCCTGGTTTCTTCTTCCCATGTGGTGGAATATAAAGAGCATATTCTTTCACAGGCTAGTCGTCTGTAAGACAAAGTATATGGCCAAGAAATCCCGGTGGGGCCACTCAACTTGCAATACTGACCGCACGATCGTTACCAAAATCATGGAAAAAGGGGTCATTTTAGGGCTTGTCCATGGACAAAATTGTCTGTGAAATTGGAAAATAGGGGTGTTTTATCGCACAAATGTCCACGAAATTGAAAAAAAGGGGGTTCTTATTGTTTTCTCCCGATCACGTGGATAGCTGGCCAGATAAATACTTAGGAATAAATTTGGTTTCCTACTTCGTACTCACCCCAAATTTTGCAATAGCCAATTTATATGTGCGGGGTACTACATGTACTTGAATTTTGTGATGAAAAAAAACTTCATAAAATCCTCATCCTTGAAATGTTGAAATAGGGTCAAAATAGCAAATGTGTCCTCGGAATCTAAAAAATAGGGGTGTTTCAGAGTACCATTTTGTCCTTGTTTTAGAGTAAAAAAGGGGGTAAAATATCATGATTTGTCCTTGAAATCGACTGCAAAAGGGGGTAATTTGTACTTGTGGTAACGGTCCTATGTGTCCCCCCTGCCAGGGAGTGACCCCACCGGGCAAGAAATCTGAGTGGGTGGGTTTTGACTCCGGAAACCAGTGGAGTGGTGTTGGTCAGATTTGTAGATTCCAAATAAAACACATTTGGAATCCGATCCACACTCTTAATGTTTAACATGGCTCTGTAGCAAGATGTTGCAAAGGCATTGATCTTGTTTTCCATGTCCTTTGTGATTACCCATAACTCGCACCCATACAGGAAGATGGTAACACAGATTGTCTCAAACAGCTTGTTTTGATTGGCAGGGATGGGTTTCTCTACATGTATTCCAGTCTCCAGAATACTGCCCAATCTAGTACTTTTTTTTAGGTCTCCAACATTAGAGCCCATCTTGGTACCCAAGTACTTGAAGTCTGTGACATGGTTGATGGTACTACCACTACCATAGACTTCAAGTGCTGACTGAGCATTACAGTTTGTAGTCTGTGTTACGTGCATTGATGACAAGACCTAAATAAACTGCTGCAGTTGCAGTCCTTGTAAGCTGTTACTGGGCCTGGGGTATGAAAAATTCCAACAGGGCAATATCAAAATCCAGGTCATTCTGCATCTTAGCAGGATACCTCCTTGACCGACGTGGGTGGGTAACAACTCTAAAGTCAATTCCAGAAGTTGGTTTCTTCAAAAGGTAATCTACCAGAAAAATAAACAGGAACAGTCAAGGATCAATGTGAGGTTGAAAGAATCTTGGTGTACCCTTTTACATCAATAGACATTTATAAGCAAAATACAGAGATAGTTGGTCATGAGAGAGAGAGGACGCCTTGGTAGAGAAATGATTACATTTGAAACCCACTGATGTGGCACAGAATTTGAGAATCATATCAATTATGATATATATTCTCCTCCCTGAAGTACTTCACCAGATATATTTAGCACAGTCCAATGCAGCTGTAATGTTCTCTTCATGGCTGCTATAGCTTCAACTACTTCTTCATGACTTAGGGGCTCAGTGATAATAGGAAGATCTTCAACAGCTGGTACAGGAAGATCTGAAACTGTTGTGTCGCTATACTGTTAAGGAGTGAGATTCCTTCAATTTTTTGACATTTTACAGTCTTCAAAGTAAACTTTATAAATCTAATGATAAATATACTGTATGTAGCTGGGATAGAAAGCCGACAATCAATTGAAAATGTTAGCCTTTCATATTAAAGATATACATAAAGTTTCCTAAATATTTATGTCTTTTATGCAATTTCATGTATATCTTCAATATCGCTTACCCTTGGTCTTTTTAAGATCTGCTTGTAAATTTCGTAATCGTAGAGTTTGCTGGGAACTACTTTAGTCCAGTCCCAGCAGCTTTATGGGTCATCAGTTTCTGGACACACAGCAGCCAAATAGAACTGCTGGTTACCAAGTTATTAGCCATCAGAATTTGAGCTTATTGTGCCAATAACTCAAATCAATATTAGCGATATTAGATTCATTCCCCTTGATCGGGTCACATTTTTTTTCATATTTATTCACGTTTATTCATAATTTTATGCAATGACTTGCAATGTCACCTTAAGTTTGTTTATACAATGTAATCCATACCTCATCCTTATTAACAGCCTTCTGCAAAAACTTCAATATCCCGGTGTCCTTGTTGAAAAGCTCTGAACAACAAAATGCTGTAAAAATAACAGAAATAAAGACCGTCAATTTAACTCTACAAATAAGTCCCAAGTTGACATAGTAAACGTTTAAATATATATATTCCAAAAGTTCAAACTGAATTTCAGCCCAACAAAATTCATCTAGCAGTTGCTAACCTTTGATGTTTGAAGTTCTATGATGTTATAATCAGGGTTATAGAGCTAGAGAATGTGTCGGCTGGTATTTGAGGGAATTTTTTTTTGTGAAATTGACAATTTTATTGATTTTGGTCAATCCAATTGCCTAAATTTGGCCAAATTCTATGTGATTTTGCAATTGCTGACACTTGAGTGCTAGGTGCTAGTATAGATCTTAAGGCAAGCTGTTTATCAGTGGTGGGCTCTAAATCTAAGTGCTGGCCTCTTCCGCCCACCACAGCCCGTCATAGCTACATCCCTGGTTGTAATGGACTTGCCCTTTTGCAAACTACTTCTGATGATAGGTGTGCCATACATCAAAATATTAGGTTATCTACATAATTTGTTGTGCTCAAAGTCAGTTTAAACTTAGTGGAAGTGTATTATCAGTGCATTATGAACAAACATCTTTCAAGTATGTTTGTAAAAATCTTTTGTGTACTGTACCGGTACATGTCTGGAAAAATTAACAAAGAGAAATGACAAATCGTCAGATTATACAACTGTTTTTTTATCAACTTGGTCCTTATTTAAAATTAGAGATAGCAGGCCTTACTTAAAATTAGAGATAGCGGACCTTATTTAAAATTAGAGATAGTGGACCTTATTCAAGATTAGTGATAACGAACCTTAGGTATAGCCAACCTTAATCGAAATTAGTGATAGTGAACCTTAGCGATAGCGAACCTTAATTAATTAGGGATAGCGAACCTTAAACAAAATTAGTGATAGCGAACCTTAGGTATAGCGGACCTAAATAAGGACCGCTATAGCGAACCTTATTTGAAATTAGAGATAGCGAACCTTATTTAAAATTAGAGATAGCGAACCTTATTTAAAATTAGAGATAGCGAACCTTATATGAAATTAGTGATAGCGAACAACCTTAGAGATAGCGGACCTTACTTGAAATTAGAGATAGTGAACCTTAAAGATACCGGGATTGTTAAAATTAGAGATAGCGGACCTGATTTTAAATTAGTGATAGCGAACCTTAGAGATAGCGACCCTTCAATAAATTAGTGATAGCGGACCTTATTCAAAATTAGTGATAGCGAACCTTATTTTAGATTAGTGATAGCGAACCTTATTTAAAATTAGTGATATCGAACCTTAGAACTAGCGAACCTTATTCCAAATTAGCGATATCGAACCTTAGAAGTAGCGGACCTGTTTTTAGGTACGGTATAGCGAACCCTTTTCTCTATTAGAGATAGCGGGATTCTGATCTCCATAGACTTTACACGTTAGTGATAGCGAACCTTAAGAGATAGCGAACCTTAGAGATAGCGGTCCTTAGAGATAGCGGGATGTCACCCTTTGAGAGATGGAAGTTGATCAAAATAAACTGGAAAACGATTGAAGACAGTGTACTATTTAAAACTATCGGTTCTAGCATAAGAATGGGAGAACATATATAATGAACCACTTGTCTCGAATCACTGAAATTTCAGTGAGGTAATTGGATTCCTTGCCCGTATAATATACATAATTTTTTTTACCAGTGTGTAGTTATTTCAGATTTGAAGAAATCATAATACCGAGATTTTTGTAACTACATGTATGAACTACACCCAAGGGTTTGTTTAGTACATGTAAGGTGTACAGTGGAGTGGATCTATTAAAGCCATATTATAACATTTGCCAAGGAGAACGCCCTCAGTATTTTTCAATATTCTGGTTTTTAGTCATGATTATATTGAACTATAAACATACCCTGCAAAAATCAAGACTATAGGTGCTGTAGTTTTGCCAAAATCCAATAAAACGCAGGAACCGTCGTTGTATTATTACGATGGTAATAATAGTCGAACGCGTACGCGTACATGATTTTTAGAACACAGTACGTGCTTGGCATGCGGGACAGATATGCACATCAAAGGATAGTACCGTAACACACCTGACAGAGTAATACACATTGGCGACATTGGTGCTGGTAGTAAATTCCAATTTTCTTTGCTCTACCTCATTTATTTGGCTCGAAATTAAAAGGGACACATCTGATAATAAAAGCTACGGTACCATTTTATGGCTAAGAAATACTAATCCATTTTGTATGGAAATGTTATAATATGGCTTTAACACGGACTCTTCTGGACAGCAGTACATCACTAAAGTTCTGTCTTTTTTAGTCTTACATGTATTATAACCCATCACTTCACCTACTTTTCACTTCTTAATTAGCCAGGCTCACATCACACACTATTATAGTGTGTGATGTGAGCCTGGCTAATTAAGAAGTGATAATAGGTGGCGCTATTTGTCCATAGGGAAATGGAATGTGCATGTACGGTCCAAAAATGGCTTTACTGTGGGGCTCAATGGAAAAAATTAATTTTGACAACCAAAACCTAAGTGATGTTGACTTACGTTGGTACTGGCATATTGGATTCATAAACTATAGTGCAATCTATGTTCCACCAAGTCGACACTCGTTAAAGCTCAAAAGCAATTTGTGTGTAAATCAAGACCATCCAAAACAGCTTTCTTACAGTAAAGAATAGGAGGTCATCTGGGGTCATATACAGTACCGGTAGTGTACATTGTACATGTGCCTGCTGTCACAATTTCACACAAAATTTTGGGCAATTTGGTGACACTATTTTTGTCTGTAACTTCAAAAGTATATGCTCTAGAAAAATGATTGACTGCTTATTGTTTAGGTAATTTGATTCTCTTTCAAATGAAAGAACTTTCAGCTAAAAATATTGAACTTCTAAATTTTATGAACATCCCTATCTTAATGTTTGTTATTTCTTTGATGTGATTGTATTTGATGTAAGTATACACAAAACTTGCAGCGCTAGCGCCAGTTCCAATACTTGAAACTCACGGCTCCGACCGGGAGTTCCAAGAAGTGCTGTGTATGTGTCGCCACGGTTTAGTGTGCATTCATACTGTAAAGCCATCAGAACGAAGAAATATTTGTTCCACAAATGATTACAAATTGCACATTTGTAATCATTTTTCACCTCAAAATATGATATGAACACACAGGTAAGCAATGTCACATGATGTAACAGGTTGCAAATGCAATAATAAATCTTGGAGTCACTTGTATAGAAGCCTCTACAACTTGAGAACAAGTCCTCACGTTCGAAATTTACTACAATTACAACTGTGCTTGAATGCCAGAAAAGAAACATTTAAGAACTCATATATTTCCCCAAAACCATAGTCGATGGAACGCCCTGCCCCAATGTCAACGAAGCTACTTCAAGAACTCAATTTAAAGAAAGGTTGAAGTGCATCTGCAGCACATCTAACTGACCCAATTACAATACAAAGGCAAAGCAGAAGCAGAAGAAGTGCTCTTAACTCTCTTCCCACTTCCGAGCTAGCTACGAATACGATCTTTGGTTGCAAACTTCTTCTTGTTTAAAAACCCCAGATATGGTCCATGCTCCATCACATGTCACAGTAACATAAATTTACATTGAATATTAAAAATAAAATGTCATGAATGTAAGCTACTCAGATTCAGAACTCAGTCAGTACCGGTAAGCTTACTTACCAAGCTCATTTTCCGGCAACTCTTTCAGACAAATGTGAGCTATGTCGACAACCAGATCCCTTGCTTCTTCTGCAGGACGTGTACCCTCAGAAGGTGAGAACACATCGTGCAACTCGCTTAATTTTCTGCTCAAATCTACCGTTGCCATCTCGGTTTCTCACATGTTGGTCTTTTTCACACCTGGGAAACCTGTTGAATTCCTTGCGCTGGGCCGCGTCGGGTATAACAGCTCGTCACCTATCAATTGCCATTATAGACAGCGTGTAGTTACATATTTTAAAGGGACATTCAGAAATTTTAGCCATTTCAGTTGTGAAATGTTTGCAAAATTTTTATTGTGATCCCTATAATGAATATATATTGGTCTCAGTTTTAGCGTTTTTATTATTTCACCCAATTCCTAAAGGCCAAGTAAACCGCTTAACCCACTGTAGGCTACCGTAAAATGGGGTAACTTTGGGCACTTTTGAGAGTTTTTAAACCACTGCTTCCAAACAAAACCAATATATTTCTAATTATTTCTTTTTTGTGACATTAAGGTTCCCTTCTTCACCTAGAAGTTGAGAAAAAAGTTTTAATAATTTTTTAAGGGTGCCCTAGGGGTTAAAATAGCCTGACCAAAGTTACCCCGCATTTGGGGCAACTTTGGACAGAGTATTACATTCCATGAAAAAAAATCCAAAAATTGATCTTCGCTATGCATGGGCAAGTTTTTTTTTTTTCGACATTTGACCCTTGCAAAATGAATCAAGCACACATCCCGGGGAGGGGGGGCACTCAACTTTAGAAGTGACAGGTATGTGCCTACCGGTGTCGCGAAATAGGGGCCTATCGGTAACAAAGCGTTATTTAAAAAAAAAAAAGGGGTCATTGGGTACAAACAAAAAAAAAAGGGGGTCATTGGGTATAATATTTTGAAAAAAGGGGGTCATTGAGTATAAGATTTCAAAAAAAGGGTCATCAGGTAGAAAATTTTGAAAAACTATGGAGCAAAATTTGAAAGTTTCGGCATTATTTTGTTGCAGATTGATGATGCTCTTCTAGAAAATCTAGAAAAAAAGGGGTCATTGGGTAGCCGCAACCAAAAAAAGGGGTCATTGGGTAGCGGAACTAAAAAAAAGGGGTCATTTACGGTATGACTTTTAAAAAAAGGGGGTCATCGGGTATAGTCGACTTCAAAAGAGGGGGCCTATTGACAGGCACATACCGTCACTTCCAAAGTTGAGTGCCCCCCCCTCCCGGACACATCCTTGCTCACAAATATCGATTTTTAATTATAAAAAAAAAAATGTAAAAAAATACTCATTTTTGGTCAAAAATCCTGATCATTCGTAAATTTCGAGGAAATTGGACATGAGTGAGTATTATTTCTTCCAAATATGTTTCTTAACAAATTGACACCAAATATGACTAAAAACAATATTGTTGTACGAAAAACACAATCTTAAAAATCAAAATGAAAGATAAATTAGAATAATAAAAACACATGAAAAAGAAATTCAATCATCAGAAATAGCGCATTTTTATACAAAATCATTGTTTTGATTTATTCAAATTACAAAACCAATGAAAACAAAGATCATGCAATGTTTTGTATGTTCAAAACAATTTGGAGCCTAAAACACTGGGAACCACCGCTGGAAACCATCTAAAAATCTCATTTTTGTTCAAAAATAATACAAATCTATAAATCACCAAAAATTGATAATGCCAACCCCTGCCAGATTGACACTTGCCAACCTGGTACAATTGGCAGATGCCAATGATTTCAGACACTCTGGATATTGATGGCAAATGCCAATTTGGCCCGTGACTGCAAATGCCTGGTTGTGCGTACCCCTTGCACATTCTTCTTGGCCGAACCTGGCAAATGCCACATTGGTATCAGTCCCGGGGTATCAGTTGGCAAGTGCCAACCTGGCACTATGTGGCATATTTTCCCTGTGTATGTGGCTATCGCGAATGTTTGTTAGGATCGACGAGTGTCAGACCGACGCAAACTGGCCGTGTAGGAGACTAGTGTTTATGATTGCATGTTGGGCGATATCATCATGCAATACATCATACACAGATGATCATACAGAATGGTATTATACGGTGGACCATGAGGGACGTACAAATAAACTTAAAATGTTTTTGCATACTACATAATTTGTTTGCATCTGAATAAATAAAAATATTTCCTGCAAAACTTAGCCTTGTTAAAGGCCTTCTAAATTTCCTCCCCCATCTCATGACCACCACTTGAATCCTATCACTACTTTTGGGCTCGCCAAGTCCATGATATGAGGGCCACAGACTGCGGCTGCTTATAATCATACGTAACAGTGGCGTGGCCGCCCCAGCCCTGGGGGGCTGAAGAAAATTCAATTTTGCCGCCCCTTCCTCAAAAGCCCGAAAAGGTTGACCCAATTTTTTTCTCGGTCGTTTGAAAAAGTGAAGAGCAAAAAAAACAAACAAAAAAAACCGGTTTCAGGCGCTAGCAGCACATTTTGATGTAGAGTACCATTTTTTCAAATTTTTTATGCTTTATCAAATTTTTTCCGCCTTTTTTATTTACTAATTCTTTTGTCGCCCCTTCATTTTTGCCGCCCCTGTTTTTGCCGCCCCTTCTAGCTTCTTCTTCCGCCGCCCCTTCTTTTTGGCTGCCCCTTGCTTTTACCCCGGGGGGCTGGCGCCCCCAAAGCCCCCTAGTACGAGGAACCCATACCGTACTTAGCTCTGCTAGTAGGGCAGCGTCAATAACGAAAATGTCATACCGATAAATGACACGTCTGTTTTGCCCGGTTTTTTTAAGTTTGCCTTGCGAACTACAAAGCCCCCCCCCAAAATACGCGCATGCGTAAGTCGAATGATCGAACTTGGATTGAGCCTGCGAGCCCGTAGGGCGACTTGGCAGTTCGTAAACTCAGTCCGATCTCGATTTTTCAACGTACGCACGGTCATTTTAGTAGCCGTAATCTGTGGCCCTCACTGACTTGGCGAGCCCGAAAATGCTCATGAGGGATGGGAGGAAAATCTTAGAAGGCCTTGAACAAGGCTAATATGGTCTAAATATACCGGTATGTTGCGAACGCAGCGAGCAGGAAAATTTGCATATAAAAGTGTTTCGTACTGTTTCCTAAGCCTTTTTAGAGCGTTTTATTTAAGGCGCCCCATGAATGTGTGCCAAAAATTGCTTCCCTCCCCCCTCTCGGCTCGCCAAAAATTTCTTGCCCCCCAATTTTACCCTCCCCCGGGGCTCATAATTATTGCACAACCCCTTACATGCTCACTGAATGGCTTTAACGAGGTAAATGCACGCAAAGCGCGTGGCACTTTTAATACTAAATGGACCAAAATGGGGTTAATTTTGGGTCTAAAATATACCAAAAGGAAGAGGCAAATCGTAAATTTCGTCACAACATATCTGTCGACTGAGCAGCGGAGGGGACTGACTGACTTGCCACCCTTCCCCGTGGCTAATGATGATCTTGCAAAATCATTAGTTCTTTGTCTACATCATTACAACGCGCCTGACCAACATCATTGTAGGCCTACCGGCCCAATAGGGCATATTCAACTTATTGTAGTTTTTATCCCCTCTCTCTCATTTGATGTATTTGACGTGAGAGACAAATCTCATACTCTCACCCGTTTCTGCCTTCCCCCTCTCTCTTTCCCCTTTTTTCTCCCTTTCTCTCTGGCTCTTCTTTTCTCTTCCCTTCTTTTAGAGATGGCCAGGCGACGGCCTTGTGTAAAAGGATGCCCAAAAGTGTAGGCCTGTGCCCTCTGTATAGGCCACTTAGGCCTACCCCGGGGGGCCTACCCCACATCTGATGATGGGTTAATAACACAATAATTACAATTTAGGGAACGGATAGCAACGTATTTTTGTGGGACATGAGAGCACATTGCATTCTGAATAAGAGGAATGTACTATTCTTTGCTAAACCCTTACTATGACTATCCTTACATCACACAACATACACACAACAACAAATATAGCATTTTGGTGTCGGTTTATTGCTGCCAAACGAGAAGCACACACTGTGCCCATGCTATGAACGTATACAGAATTAGGATATCGTGCCTACGCTAATACAATAGGGCAGCCTACCACAGGAATCAACGTGATAACTAGGGGGCTGCGCAACCTCAAAAAAACTTGAACACAATTTTTTATTTTTTATTTTTGTTGAACAAGAAAAATCTGAGGGCATAGTACTTGGCTCCTGCCTAGGCTATCCCATGCCAGCGTGGTGTTGATTCCTTCCTTCCGCTATAAACAGTCGACCAAAATACCACCCGAGACTAAAACTGGCTTTAATAAAAATATTTACTGATAATTCTAAACATACATGCTTCTGAAGAAGAAGCAAACTTGACACACACTACTTAAATTCAACTGCGCTACAGAATAGAAGCGTGTTGCCGTGATAGAAACCGAACCTGAAGTGAGGTTACTCACACACTCTCCCACACAGGAATAGTCATACTATTACGTAACGCAAAGAACATCAATATAATTATTCTTATTCAGGGGCTCTCAACCGAATATATTTTCATATTTTGATTTTTTTTAAATTTGCGACAATACAAATTTTATTGCGAATTATACTGAAGCGTATTACTGCCAAGTAAAAAAAAAATTGGTTTTAACCAAAATATTTTGGTTGTAACCAAAAAATATTTTGGTTTTAACCAAATTATTTTGGATTTAACCGAAATATTTTAGTTAAATCATAAAGATTTTTTGGTTCAAACCAAAATATTTTTTGGTTAAAACTAAAATATTTTGATAATAACCAAAATATTTTTTGGTTAAAACCAAATTTTTTATTTTTTTACTTGGCAGTAATCCGTAGAAATATTAGAAATTGATTTTTTTAATTTTGAATATTTTATGGCGAATTATTAGAAATTGATTTTGTTTTAATTTTTAATATTTTTAAAAAGTAAACTTTATAAATCTAATGATATGTACTTAAAGGAGGATTTCGTGATCCTAGCATCCTCTTTTTATGACATTTTTCAGTAGATATCCACGAAAAAAGCTTATTTCCAAAATTTCAGTTGATTCCGATTTTTGCGTTATGCGAGTTATGCATGATTATGTGTATTACACTGCTCCATAGACAATGTGTTGTAATTTCGTTCTGGTGCACCAGAACGAAATTCAAATTTAGCGATATTTTTGCTAAGCAATTAATCTGCAAGAAATATTTGGTACATAAACATTATGTAGCCAGAGGTATCCAGTGGTGTAAAAATCTCAACTTTTTTGGGAAAAGTGGGGGATGAGGCTGTGGATCACGAAATGCCCCTTGACAATGAGACTTTCAAAGTAAAAGGCATTGGCATTTGTGGAGAGAAAAAGTTAAACAATAGTGGAGAGAAATATTTAAACAATAGAGGCTGAGAGAGAGAGAGTGAGAGACAGACTTTTGGACCTAAATTATGGGGTTGACTTATTGACAACTTACCTTTTGCTAACAATGTTAGTTGTATTTGATACAGAATTTTTCACTTGCTTGTGAATGTTTTATCAACACTTGATGGGTAGTGAAAGCTATTAGCAACCGAGGCTGGATGTAGATACAGCGCTAATCTTAGAGTTGCCAGTTGTTTTTCTTCAAAGGATTTTTTGATCCCTGTGTCAGAAACTCATCGAAATGTGAGATTTGTGACAACAAAAAGTTGTTTTGGTTTAGTCCTGGTGGGATGCAAGGGAGTGATCTTCGCACCTGTGTAATACTAGCAGTGTGTGGCACCAGAATTTGGTGTTTATTTGGGGTGGGTGGGTGGGGGTGGGGAAGGAGGGCATGTGGGGAAATTAATTTCTGGGGAGCAAACTTGGGAGGTACCAAGAAATTTCCCCCCCCCCTTTGGTGCCGCCACTGAATACTAGCTTCCAATCTTCAGATAAAAACATACACATACACCATTAAATTGAAGCTGTTATTGGTTTTATTGTGACACATTAAAATCTGATGATATTGGTAATTTTGGTATAAAATATTACCAATTAGACAATTACTGTGCGCTATCTGTTTTGAGGTCATTGCAGGAAATCAGTGGGGTTTGTTTTGTAATTTAATGAAAAATACCAAGGCTCAACACAAACCCAGACAATTTCATGCAATAACTGTAAAACAGATTGTGCAAAGTTATAATTGTCATTCATTACTGCCATTTTACACATTTGTTTCATGAAAATAACCCAATTTTGTGCTTAAAAACGATTGAAAATGTATCTTCCATTCACTGTTTTAATGCGCATTTAATACGGTCGATCAACAAGTATGAGGGCTTACTCGCTGTAATTATGCATGCTTGTTTATGTGTTAAGAAATGATACGAAACGCAGGTTATTTATGTGTTAGATTGGAACAATTACGCACTTGGCTGTCAATTGTGAGATATTAATGAGTGTGTCTGCATGTTTACGAAATAATTAGCTGTGATTGGATCAAACGCATCATGCATATTCATGAGGTTATGAATACATTATATCACTTCAAGATCTAATCAGCTCAAATATCATTCAAGATTAAAGGTGCAAAATAATGCTATTTTTTAGAAAAACATTACATTTCAATTTTCACATATAACACTCAAAATGGAGTGGACATAGGCGGGTCTGGTTTATGCCCTTGATATTAAGGCGTAAAAAATTGTTTGATTGGCATAACATAAAGCAAACAAAAATTACGTTAGGTAGGTAGGGATTTTTTTTTTAACTTTTAAAAGCTGTACATTGCATTTGATAAAGGCCTTGGAACTTTTTTTTTTTTTTTTTAAATTTAATTTTTTATTTATTGATTATTTATTTTTTGAAAAAAAAAATAAGAAAAAAGTCTAGGGTCGGGCCTATTTTTAGGGTCGGTTGGGTTACGCCAATCAAACAATTTTTTTAGGCCTTATAGACACTCTAGCCTGTTAACACAGACATGGATTTTTACCAAGAATGATTTAGGGATGGCTTCAAAACACAACAAACTGCCGGCACCCTTGCAGAACCAACAATTAGGTCTGGTTTCAATTATCCGGAACAACTGAACATGGCCAAACCACCGGTTCTACTAGGGTTTCAGTGGCTGAGTTTTGAAGTCATCCCTTATCACTATGGACCACAATGGCGTCATCCCAATGGCATAGTTCAATAACCCATAGGCGTAGATCCCGGGGGGGATGGGGGGATAAATCCCCCCAATATTTTGCCAGGGGGGATGGTCCATACAATCATCCCCCCAATGTTGACGCCTGATAATGGGTTTCTGATCAAATTAACCTCATATTTGCTCATTTTAGCCCCTACTTTTACACCATATTTAATCAGTTTAGCTTCAAAATTGCGTGCGCGCATTTGTAACATAAACTTATTATGTCGCTAAAAGGTGCTGGATTGACTATACTTCGAGAATTTTTTTTTTTTTTTTTCCCCCCAATGTCAAAAAGAAATCTACACCACTGCAATAACCTGAAGTTGCAGAGTATGAGTTTTTGTACTCAATTTTTCAAAGGTCATTCAATGAATGTACAAATGTATTGGGGTTAAAGAACTGTGCCCTGATAGATGAACATGTTGTGGATCCTAGTAAAAGGAGTGCAATAGATAAGCTTGGAATCACAAATATACTTCAAAACTGTTAGTCTATAAAATTATCCTTACATGTAAACTATTTGCTTTATCACAGAGTACTTGTGTGACATAAATGGAATGATTAATAATACACAACTAATATATGTAACCTTTTCCTTAATATCTATATATAAAATTGACAAAAATATATAATACATATTGCACATTAAATACGCATGTTATGAAGAATTCACAATGTCTTCATTCCGAACAAAATTACAACATTGCAAAAGCAGCAGCAGCAGTGCTTTACGGTGCTAAAACTGACTGAGAAGCCAATGGCTCCTAACTTTATCAATTTAGGTGCCCAAATTTTGCTCCCAATTAAAAAATTGAGACTCCAATGCATCATATTCCAACCTAACATAACACCACTAGTACTACTAGCTTCATTAATAGTATCAATAGCTGTTGGATTCCATGATTTTATTGTTTCATCCTTCTCCTTGTTCCCAAAGTTCATCAAATTCAAAGTTCTTTTTGACTTTGACGCCATCTTGAGCACTTAAAAAACAATCAAAACTTTTCACCTATCCTATTTGCTGGCGATTAAATGTTTCAACAGTTGGTCGCCATTGGCACCAGCGATTGAAGGTTTAGTCGCGTCAGAAAAAATCTAGTCGCATGCGACTAAAATGGTCGCTCTGTACAGCACTGAGCAGCATGTTTCTCAAATGTTGTTCTTAGCAATCGGTATTGCAGATGTCACTGATAAGCAATGTCTTAGCTAGTCACCTGTCAGCATGTCATTTTAAATATGCAGTTGGCTCATGGATCGGGCAAATTAATGCCTTTCACCATAGATTTTCAACACAGGGATGGTGTACAGTACTCTATCTGAATTCAACAGAATTATCGGATTAACCCCCTGGACACCACTGGTCATCTAACAGCATTTCTGATTGGTTGATAACTTAAAATGCTCATTTCAATTGCCAATTATGACTAGGCTTTAAACTATTTATTTTCAAACTTGCATTTACAGATGATCTTATTAATACCCTCCTTGATTGGTTCCAAATTGGACACAATATTCATTTTGGCCAATCGGCAGGTAGTTCTAAGCTGAGTCCATCTATAGGTGTTTTCTTCCCTGTTAAGTTGATGAGTTGGTGAGCGTGGCATTCTGTTAACATACTCAATAGTCTGTTGCATGATTACTATAACATAATAAAAATCATTTCATTTCATAACAAACATTTACAACAAATACAACATGTTAATGCAAAATATTTGATAAACTTTGACTGGATTAATTCAAATGTGTGATTTTACCATGGTGGTTTTCCTAACAATATGTACAATTGACTAGATTTTCTGATTGACAAACCAACAATTACTCACTGTTTTAAGAATTCACCATATTGGCTGATGGCTTCAGAATCATCATCAACCCTAACCGAACCTGTGTTTTTTTTGCTATTGGAAGGGAAAGAAGAAAAGAAAAAGGAGAGAAGGTGAACAAAGAAGTTACTTGGTACCCCCAGGATTTGAACCTCGGACCCCTTGCATTCCACACAGAAGATCACCGACCTGTAGCCATGGAGGTTACGCTGGGTATATATGACTTAGGCTAATTGCGCCATCAAGTCACATGGAATGCATGCACGCACAGTGGTTTTAATAGTGAGCTTTAGAGAGACTTGGTTCGGTTGGGGTTAAAGCTGGTAAAGATGGAAACCAGCAAACAAAATTCATCAAAGAAGCAATTTGGATTAGAAGGCTTGGGGACTGTCAAAACAGTCAATCAGGACATCGGTAGTTACTCTCTTGATGAAGGATATGTTACACTATAAAGAACCAAGCAACCGAGGAATGCAAAAATCGCCGTAAGCAACAGCAGCCAATCCCCCCAGGAAAGGCGGATCATGGTGGTCATTCTAAAGAAGCCATCAGCCAAGGTGGGGAAAGTGTAAGAAGAGTGAGTAATTTTGGATTTGTCAATCAGAAAATCTAGTCAATTTTAAAGTTCCATTCAGTGATTCCAGCGTAAGTGTAAAGAAATAAAATTGTTTATAAATTGCTTAAAAGTGAAGGATAAGTCATTCAAATTGTAATTTGGTATTTTTTAAATGAAACATTTGGCAAAAAACAAAGAAAACAGCAGTATTGACGAAGTTGAAGCCCCATTCAAATACATGTAGCTAATTTATGTACTGTCAGTATATAAATTACAGATTAATATAAATGCCTTATTTTGTCTTAAATACACACCTTTCAGCTGAAAGGCTATGTTAGCACATCTATGACAATGACAAAGGTACAAAAATCTGAATTTTGATTTTTACGATCGTCCGAATGAACAAATCACTGAATGGGCCTTTAATATGAAATCCTACAAATGCATCTATTTCATGAATATGTACAATATTCAAAATGAAATGACATAACATTTTTTTAATCATTAGCCTCAACATCAGGCTTGTGTTGCAGGTAATGAGCAGTCATTCATCAGGTGTACACTTTTTGAGGATCAGAATGTATACCATTTTTCATCCTGATGTGGCAGTGATGTGAATGTGTTGAGGCAGCTGCTTCGCGCGTGTGTAAGCCGGCACTCTGAGTGAACACTAGCGATTCGAAGCTGCGCCCAATGAAATACGCACTGACGTCACAGCCACATCAGGCTGAAAAATGGTATAGTTGTCAATTATTGATTCCATGGTAATAGTTGAAGACTACCTTACCTTTTGTGTTGGTAAGAAAACAACTGAGACATACAGCATTTCTCTATTGGAGTAAAAAGCCAGCTTTTATCCGGTTTGGGGATTAAAAATTACCAGTAGAATATGCCGTCCTCTGGTATTTGGCCGCGAATGCCGGCTAAATTTTCTCCGCTATTTAACCAGCATTTATCCTTCTTAAACTAGGATTTTTTCCGGAGAGAAGAGCCGGCTTTCGTCAATAGAAAACCACAGCCTCTGTATTCCGGTTCGCCACAGTGGAGTACTGAAGCTTTGAAAGGTTTAATCGCGATGTGGGGGTGACAACCGTCAAATATGCAAATGACATCAGCGGCATCAGGTATTTACCCGATATTTAGCGCAGTAGAAAATCACGGTGAGCAGGAATATTCCGGTTTAATCTCTAACCGGAATAATTCTTTATTATACCGTACGTTCAATAGAAAAATGCTGAATCATTGCTTAAAAAAGGATATACCGTAGTACACCATCCCTGTGATAAAAATCTATGCTTTGGCCGATGCTAAATTATCATTAAAGCTGTTTTTATTGAACTTACATGATTATAGTGAAGCCCAAATCAATGCATATTAATAAAACTTATTGAACCCCAAACAAACTGTGTAGACTCTCATTCATCTGGGCATGTTGAAATTAAGATTTGATTTGAATCTGGTCATTTAGTTACCGGTATTCAAGGTCATTTAAATCACAACCTAGCTAGAGACAGAAGGTTTCAGTCGCAATGTCTGTTCATCCATCAAAAATAGGTTACGTCTGTTTGACCAGATTTTAATCAAATCGTAATTAAACCTCAGAGGTTATTATTTCAAGATCAAGTTTAGGACGGGCAATTTTATACAAATGATTGGCAAACATCAGTTTCTACACTGGTTATCAGCACAGTTTAGCACTTGCTTAAGCGCCCCTCTTCGTCGCATAGAAAAATGGAATTAAGCTATGCTAATTGGCTTGGTTAGCGAATCATGTGTTGATGTTTCAGAGCATTACAAAATGTACATGACATAATTTAATCAGCCAATCAGAACTCAACTTCTTTGTTTACACAGTGTACATGTATACGCTAACGTGGCACTTCTCTCTCCAATATGTTAGACACTGATGTCAAGTCTCATAGGTGCTAGTTCTTAGTAAGTAGTATTGTCCATGACAGATTTGATGAGTTCATCACCATTTATGATGGATGTGGTAGCAAAAATAAACTGGTATCCTGAAATGAACAAGTCAAACAAATCAAATGTAATGTATACTAGAGACTGAATAACATACGGCCAAAAAAATCCCAAAAGATTTGTCTCTCAAACTCACGTGCCTAGTTATGTAAAATTAGTTTTGCCACATTTTGAGCCCATTTTGGGACTTTTTTTATTGTCAGAAAAAATTGAATGCAAAAAAAGAAAAGAATGAAAAGCAGTGGGCTAAAAATGCAATAAAAAAGAAATCCCCCATTTCAAATGGCCTTTTAAAAACTCCAGACATACCCGCCTGTGCGAGAGGTCTGGGGTTCAAGTCCCCGCACAGACAGGTATTTCTGGAGTTTTTACTCTGGTATATCTGCCTATGCATGTCATGTTCCATTTGTAAATTCATGTTTAAATGTGCTAGTGTTCGATGCTTATTTCTTCTTTCCCCTGTATATTGATAAATTAAGAATAACGATTAAGCATCATTAATTTGATCTCGTGCGCTGGTTTGTAATGTTTGAATGTTTCCATGTTCCAGTGTATGATGCGTAAGCCTCTTCCCTTGTTTGTATGATTATATTAGGCTGGCAGGTAAGCATCATTAATTGATCTCGTACACTGGTATGTAATGTGTTGTTTGTACTGTTTACCCTGAATGCTCATATCTATAAGTACCAGACTTGAGTCCTGTTTATCAGGGACAGTCTGTGTAGCTCAGTGGTAGAGCGCTCGCCCGACAAGTGTGAGGTATGGGGTTCAAGTCCCGCACAGGGAAGTATGTTCCGGAGTTTTTACTCTGGTATATCTGCCTATGCATGTCATGTTTCCATTTGTAAATTCATGTTTAAATGTGCTAGTGTGCGATGGGTAATTCTTCTTTCTCCTGTGCATAGCACATAGCTTTTTTGCCAATTTTTTGGAGAGACAGACCTTCTATTTTTGGCTTAAATCAAAGACATGCCATACAAAATGGAGAGAAGCAAGCATAAGCAGCAACACCATTAACTTTTGTCTTACAGAGGTGGGTTTTTGCATAGACACTTTACTTACTAAACATATCATGAAATGTCTTCTACAGGCCTCAGGGGGAGTATGTTTTTCAAATGTAATTGGTCAGGGTTAATCATTTTAAAACTCATACTCCCCCTGTATTATGGCTTTTACCTAAATCTTCCACAACTGGAGTGAGTATTTCAAATGGAAGTTACCCAAATGTCTATTCTATTTGAAACTCATACTCCCTCTGTGGAAGACTTTAGCCAAATCTTCCATAGGGGTAGTGTGTCCTCGTTAGCAGGCAAACACCAACGCTCCCCCATACACACACACACCCCTGTCTGTGTTTGCCTCCAAACGTGGACATTGTGTTTTGCTATCTAACCGAGGACGTGTGTATGATGTTTTCATCGCCTAACCGTGGACTAAAATGGCGGATTTTTTTGTGTATAATCTGAAGCGAATTTTAGCCATCACCCTGCGGACGGTAGTTTTTACACGTATGGTCCTCGGTTTCAGGCAAATAGCGTTTAAAGCATCTAGCATGCATTTGAGGTCTTTTGCAGCAGTTTGAGACCGAGGACAGTCCTCGGTTGGAAGTAGGTCCACAGTTTAGGGTGAAAAATCTTGTGTGTGTCCTCGTTTGTCGGCAAACACGTACGCATGTGTAATCGCCTCCAGACGTGGACGCCGTTTAGGACTATGTGAACACAGCTGTCTGACTCAATCGACATACCAAGGATGTTTTTCCCCATTTTTTGTGTGTATGAAATTTTACCTAGCAATTGCGCTCATTTGCAGACCTCCTTGAACCGAGGACAGTCCCCCATTGCAGAGAGGTCCACGGTTTAAATGTGAAAAACAAATGTGCGTCCTTGTTTGCTGGCAAACACCTACAAAAACCACGACATTACACCTACCTTTCATTTTGCCTAGTAACTTGAGTGCAGCTATTTCAGCAAATGTGATACCACCAAGAAAGTAAACCAAGACTATTTTATCACACGGCATCTCTGGGACAACTCCATTACCCGCTGTACCTACCATTGATAAATATAACAAGAATTCATTATAAAATTAAGTTGATACTGACAATTTGCCATACACTACACCTATCATCCTATTGCCATATGAAATCTCCTAAAATTTGCAGCACACATGGCTTCACTCATGTTGTTTGTTCTTCAATCTTTTACTTATTTATAGTTTTTAAGCATTTTAATTATTGGCTTAAAATATGTGCATTTACCTATATTTTTTTTTAATCAATTAGTAACTAAATTTCACCTAAAATGTGAATTATGGCAGAAAGAAAAACCTACTATACTGGGAATTTCAATTGAATGAACACAGCTTTCAACAGCTGTATTTGACCCAACCACCCTAGCAGAAATTCTATACAGCAAGAAGTGTATCAAAAGTGTATCAAAGTGTATTAAAACTGTATCAAACAGTAATTTAATACAGTTTTGATATACAAAGGGTGTATTGAAAATGTATCAACTGAAAATATAAGGTATCAAAACTGTATCAAATACCACCTAACTGTATCAAAAATGTATCAAAAGTGTATCGAATTTGAACTTAGTTAATTTTGGCCATGCTTGTGGTGTATCAAAAGTGTATTAAATTGAACTTTGCAGTTTTTCAGTGTATGTAAAGTGTATCAAAGTGAACTTTTTGGTGCTAGATGTATATCAAAAGTGTATCAAATTGGACTTAGTCAAATTCTGGCTGTATACAGTGTATCAAAAGTGTATTAAATTGGACTTTGCCTGTTTTTTAGTGTATGTAAAGTGTATCAAATTTAACTTAGTTAATTTTTGGTGGCTAGAGGTATATCAAAAGTGTATCAAATTGGACTTGGTCAAATTCTGGCTGCCTATAGTGTATCAAAAGCGTATTAAATTGGACTTAGTTTATTTTGGGTGGCTAGAGGTATATCAAAAGTGTATCAAATTGGGCTTTCATAAACTGACCTTTTGTAGTGTATCAAAACTGTATCAATAACTGATCACATGTCTAGATAATGACTCATCATTTTCAAATTTGCCCATGTGGCATGTATGCAGTTAACACCAGGATTTGCATTTGGAAATGTACTGTATTTTAGAGCAAATTATGGTGTTTTATTTATCATGATGAAGATACAAACATGCTTGTAGACTGCACATTAGGTTACAATGTAGTTGTAATCAGGGACTGTGATTAAAGAGGAAATATCTGACTTTGTTCTGATAAGGTAAGCTTACTATATATTATATATAGGGCCTCAATGTATATGTATTAAGCATGAATATAGCACATGCCTGTATAGTAGATGTTATTGGTAGCCTTTTTGTCTCTTTATTGAGGGTAACAACTTCAGTGACAAGCACTGCATTCCAAGCAGGCCCTCTGATGTATGTATGTTCCATTTTGGTTGGGTTTTGCAAGACTTTCTCACACATTTATCCTATTTGCGTTGTAATTTTGAGCGTTGATAGGGAAAGTGCATTGAGCTGCTCCGTGATGGGGGAAAGTGCTAGAGGTCAGCATTAGCAGTAGAGGGCAGTGTTGAATTTGAGCTTGATTAGACTAATTTCAAAATTTGACCTTTGACCCCTTCACTTTGGGGTCATTAATGTTTGCAAATATGTTTAGATCATGTAAGGATAATTCTTGTTGAATTTGAGCTTGATTGGACCAATTTTAAAATTTGAAAAACTGTATCAAAAGTGTATAAAAAACTGTATCAAAAGTGTATCAAAACTGTATCAAAAGTGTATAAAAAACTGTATCAAAAGTGTATCAAAAAACTATCAAAAGTGTATCAAAAAAACTATCAAAAAAACTATCAAAAGTGTATAAAAAACTATATCAAAAGTGTATCAAATGGCATGTATCAAAAATAGGGCGGTCCGCTGGCCAGCATTAGAATTGGGCGCTGATTTGATACAGTGACATATTTGATACACTTTTGATATAATTAATATAAAATGTGTATAAAATGAAAGGATAAGAATTTCAATGCTAATTTGATACAGTTTAAATTGGAACGCTGATTTCATACAGTGACATATTTGATACACTTTTGATATAATTATGTATGAAATGTGTATGAAATGAAAGGATCAGAATTTCAACGCTAATTTGATACAGTTTAAATTGGAACGCTGATTTGATACAGTAACATATTCGATACACTTTTGATATAAATTATGTATGAAATGTGTATGAAATGAAAGGATAAAAATTTCAACCCTAATTTGATACAGTTTAAATTGGAACCCTGATTTGATACAGTTACATATTTCATACACTTTTGATATAATTATGTATGAAATGTGTATGAAATGAAAGGATAAAATTTAAACGCTAATTTGATAGTTTAAATTGGAACACTGATTTGATACAGTTACATATTTCATACACTTTTGATATAATTATGTATGAAATGTGTATGAAATGAAAGGATAAAAATTTCAACGCTAATTTGATACAGTTTAAATTGGAACCCTCATTTGATACAGTAACATATTCGATACACTTTTGATATAAATTATGTATGAAATGTGTATGAAATGAAAGGATAAAAATTTGAGCATAAATTTGATACAGTTTAAATTGGAACCCTCATTTGATATAGTAACATATTCGATACACTTTTGATATAAATTATGTATGAAATGTGTATGAAATGAAAGGATAAAAATTTGAGCATAAATTTGATACAGTTTAAATTGGAACCCTCATTTGATACAGTAACATATTCAATACACTTTTGATATAAATTATGTATGAAATGTGTATGAAATGAAAGGATACAAATTTCAACGAAAATTTGATACAGTTTAAATTGGAACCCTCATTTGATACAGTAACATATTCGATACACTTTTGATATAAATTATGTATGAAATGTGTATGAAATGAAAGGATAAAAATTTCAATGCTAATTTGATACAGTTTAAATTGGAACCCTCATTTGATACAGTAACATATTCGATACACTTTTGATATAAATTATGTATGAAATGTGTATGAAATGAAAGGATAAAAATTTAAGCGCTAATTTGATACAGTTTAATTTGGAACTCTGATTTGATACAGTTACTTATTTGATACACTTTTGATATAATTATGTATCAAATATGTATGAAATGAAAGGATACATTTCATTTGATACTTTTTTGATACATTATCTTGGCATTTGATACACTTTTGATATGTATAAAATGTGTATGCAATGTTAATTTGATACAGTTTTGATACATAAAAGTGTATCAAATGAGGGTTCCAATTCAAAGCCTTTTATTTCATACATTTTTCATACGTATCAAAAGTGTATCAAATTTCAGCCAGGGCATAATCGTATATCGCATATTTCAAACTACAATGCGAACGCACAACCTTGGATACAATAATTAAAATACTAACCAATCACAAGTGAGTTGGCATGGTTGGATTACTTCGGCATCACGCACAAGCCTTCATCACACAGTGTATGCGGACAGTCATCATGCCGTTGTGCAACTGTGTTCATTCAATTGAAAGTCCAAGTATAAATTAGGAATGTGCCTGCTCTCATTTACTCATCAATATTGCACTAAAATTGGAGTACTCAAGAGTTGAGGATGTTATATATTCATTCAACTACGTTTCTGTACATGCATGATTAAGACAAACATTCAGTTATGATTTTAGTTGCATTTGGTGTTATTTTTGATCATCAACTTCACTTCAATGCATGGTTCAGGGTTCCATTTATAATCAACCGGCAACAGTTTGGGACACTCGTCTCTCTACATATAACCTTGTTGAGTGTTACACACATGGCTATTCTTAGTCCAGAATCTTTTTAAGAGCTTAACCTAATCTCTCTGCTACCTTTATTTTACTTTACTTTATTCAACTCACAACACAATAGGTGAAACAAATATTGGTTTTAATTACTACATGCGTGAATTAAAGTAAGCGTGTGCCAGTCACGCAATGTGCAACTCATACTTTGCGCAAATGCTCTCCGCCCAACTGAGTGTATGCCATTCTATATCAATCCACTATGTTGAGTGTTGACTATTACAAGCTTAACAAGGTATTTTATTTACCTCTTGCTGACAGCACTTTGTGTTCTGCATATGACGTCCCAGGCAACTGTTTACTGACATCATCTAGCCCTGCCCATCCCCCTCTGGCAAGAACCTGAAAAGAACAGAAATAACCAAACCATGTAGGGTTAACTTGAAATATTATTGTTTGATCAAGTAAAAATTGGTAGATATGGCAAATATGTGCTTAATTAGGAGATGTAAGGACATTATCAATTTAATCCACATAACTTGGACATGTTAATGATTGCACATTGAAGTGCACGCTAGGCAGCACTGGTACCAGACCAAAATCTAAACAGTTCTATGGAGTGTTTATGTCAGTGTTTGCAGTGACTGATACAAATCAAGGAAAATGAAGCTAATATTGAAAATATTAAAGTTCCGAGCACTTCCAAAGGGCTGTGTTTTGATGCAAACCCCATAAAATTGAGCTTCATGCTAGCAAGTTATAGGCACTTTATCAGTTGCTAAAAACAATAAGAAACACATAAGAATTTGAGTATCTTTTTTTGCCAACATTTAATCAAATTCAAATTAGCGACTCATTTTCCATTTCCCTTGATCGCGTCACATTATTATGTGAAAGATTCACTACAGTAATTTTACTTTTCTATTTGGTATCCATCATACCTGTTCTATGAGTTTGGAGCTTAGTGGTGACATAAGCACAACTATGATATACAAATGACATACCTGTTCTATTAGTTTACAGCTTAATGGTGACATAAGCACAACTATGATATACAAATGACATACCTGTTCAATGAGTTTGCAGCTTAGCGGTACATAAGCACCGCTATATACAAATGACATGTCATCTG